>NW_025747010.1:45000-74947 GCF_021184085.1 Oncorhynchus gorbuscha
CTAATAGATGAGGTTAGGATTTTGGGAGGGTGATCTGATCCTAGATCTGTACCTAAGGGAAGCTTGATCCCATGGCCATGTCTCCTCAGCCTGTTAAGATATAGGCTGAATTCCAAACTGACCACTAACCCTTTCTCCAAGGCTCTTTCTCTAGATCTTAACCTTACTTTAGTTAACCATACTTTATTTAACCTTCCTTCTAGTTAACCTTATTCAGTTAACCTCTTGTACAGTAGTTGGTGGTAAAGAACAACTTTAGGATCCATACATGTGATTGACAGCTCTCTGTGAATTCCAGTTCTCTACAAGACGAGCCCCCATGTATAACAGCAGAGAGCGCAACATTTATTCCACATTTCCTCTGACTGGGGAGAAAGAAGACCAGCTGAAGTATACTTTCAGATTTCACACATATGATGACAGTAACATGCAATAATGTAGAGCATAACCCTTGTCTTTATGAGACTTGGCATGTCAGCCCTCTCACTTCTTCCTTTTCTCCTTCGCTCTCTCTCTCTCTCGTTGCTTTTCTCCTTCACTCTCTCTCTCTCATTCCTTTTCTCCTTCGCGCTCTCTCTCTCTCTAGTTGCTTTTCTCCTTCACTCTCTCTCTCTCATTCCTTTTCTCCTTCGCGCTCTCTCTCTCTCTAGTTGCTTTTCTCCTTCACTCTCTCTCTCTCATTCCTTTTCTCCTTCGCGCTCTCTCTCTCTCTAGTTGCTTTTCTCCTTCGCGCTCTCTCTCTCTCTAGTTGCTTTTCTCCTTCACTCTCTCTCTAGTTGCTTTTCTCCTCTCTCTCTCTCTCTAGTTGCTTTTCTCCTTCACTCTCTCTCGCTCTCTCTCGTTGCTTTTCTCCTCTCTCTCTCTCTCTCTCATTCATTTTCTCCTTCGCTCTCTCTCTTGCTCTCTCTCGTTGATTTTCTCCTCTCTCTCTCGTTCCCTTTCTCCTTCACTCTCTCTCGCTCCCTCTCGTTCCCTTTCTCCTTCACTCTCTCGCTCCCTCTCGTTCCCTTTCTCCTTCACTCTCTCTCTCTCTCTCTCTCGTTCCCTTTCTCCTTCACTCTCTCTCGCTCCCTCTCGTTCCCTTTCTCCTTCACTCTCTCTCTCTCTCTCTCGTTCCCTTTCTCCTTCACTCTCTCTCTCGCTCTCTCTCGTTCCTTTTCTCCTTCACTCTCTCTCGCTCTCTCTCGTTGCTTTTCTCCTCTCTCTCCCTCTCTCTCTCTCTCTCTCTCTCGTTGCTTTTCTCCTCTCTCTCTCTCTCTCTCTCTCTCTCTCTCTCTCTCTCTCTCTCTCTCTCTCTCTCTCTCTCTCTCTCGTTGCTTTTCTCCTTCTCTCTCTTTCTCGTTGCTTTTCTCCTCTCTCTCTCTCTCTCTCTCTCTCTCTCTCTCATTGCTTTTCTCCTTCTCTCTCTCTCATTGCTTTTCTCCTTCTCTCTCTCTCATTGCTTTTCTCCTTCTCTCTCTCTCGTTGCTTTTCTCCTCTCTCTCATTGCTTTTCTCCTCTCTCTCTCTCTCTCTCTCTCTCTCTCTCTCTCTCTCTCTCTCTCTCTCTCTCTCTCTCTCTCTCTCTCTCTCATTGCTTTTCTCCTTCTCTCTCTCTCATTCCTTCTCTCTCTCTCGTTGCTTTTCTCCTCTCTCTCATTGCTTTTCTCCTCTCTCTCTCTCTCTCTCTCTCTCTCTCTCTCTCTCTCTCTCTCTCTCTCTCTCTCTCTCTCTCTCTCTCTCTCTCATTGCTTTTCTCCTCTCTCTCTCTCTCTCTCTCTCTCTCTCTCTCTCTCTCTCTCTCTCTCTCTCTCTCTCTCTCTCTCTCTCTCTCATTGCTTTTCTCCTCTCTCTCTCTCTCTCTCTCTCTCTCTCTCTCTCTCTCTCTCTCTCTCTCTCTCTCTCTCTCATTGCTTTTCTCCTCTCTCTCTCTCTCTCTCTCTCTCTCTCTCTCTCTCTCTCTCTCTCTCTCTCTCTCTCTCTCTCTCATTGCTTTTCTCCTCTCTCTCTCTCTCTCTCTCTCTCTCTCTCTCTCTCTCTCTCTCTCATTGCTTTTCTCCTCTCTCTCTCTCTCTCTCTCTCTCTCTCTCTCTCTCTCTCTCTCTCTCTCTCTCTCTCTCATTGCTTTTCTCCTCTCTCTCTCTCTCTCTCTCTCATTGCTTTTCTCCTTCTCTCTCTCTCTATGACTGTTTATGTGAGTTTATCCCTCCTACCTTACTAAAGTCAGATCTCAAGGTGAGACACAGATGAATAACCCAACTCATCTCCAACCTACTGAATGTATCTCCTGTCCATATGGTCAGTAGTGATAGGGTAGTATCAACGCATCTTAAACAGTGAACTGAAGTCTGTGGTTCAGGGGTTGAATCCCTGCCTTCCATCCACTAGGTTGTGGGCTCAGATCTTACCTCTGGTGCTTTCTGTATGTTTCCACAATTCTCAATGTCAACATACAAAGAGAAGTGTGTGAAATATGAAGAAGTTAGTGGGTTTGTGGTTAAGTCCCTGCCTTCCTCCACTAGGTTGTACGTTACTGGAAATGTCTATTACGAAGAGAGAGCTTGACGCTCTGTGGCTCAGGTGTAAGGATCTCAACCTATAAGTACAAGGTCGCCTGTTCAAACCCAGTTGCAGCTCTCGATCATGTACTCCGCTGCAGAGTGTAGCAAGGCCCCTGGGGGGGATGAGTGGCTACCACAAGGCCCCTGGGAGGGGATGATTGGCTACCGCAAGGCCCCTGGGGGGGATGAGTGGCTACCACAAGGCCCCTGGGAGGGGATGAGTGGCTACCACAAGGCCCCTGGGAGGGGATGAGTGGCTACCGCAGGGCCCCTGGGGGGGGATGAGTGGCTACCGCAAGGCCCCTGGGAGGGGATGAGTGGCTACCACAAGGCCCCTGGGAGGGGATGAGTGGCTACCGCAGGGCCTGGGGGGATGAGTGGCTACCGCAAGGCCCCTGGGGGGGTGAGTTGCTACCACAAGGCCCCTGGGAGGGGACGAGTGGCTACCGCAAGGCCCCTGGGGGGGATGAGTGGCTACCGCAAGGCCCCTGGGAGGGGATGAGTGGCTACCACAAGGCCCCTGGGAGGGGATGAGTGGCTACCACAAGGCCCCTGGGAGGGGATGAGTGGCTACCACAAGGCCCCTGGGAGGGGATGAGTGGCTATCGCAAGGCCCCTGGGGGGGGATGAGTGGCTACCGCAAGGCCCCTGGGAGGGGATGAGTGGCTACCGCAAGGCCCCTGGGAGGGGATGAGTGGCTACCGCAAGGCCCCTGGGAGGGGATGAGTGGCTACCGCAAGGCCCCTGGGAGGGGATGAGTGGCTACCGCAAGGCCCCTGGGAGGGGATGACACAGATGAATAACCCAACTCATCTCCAACCTACTGAATGTTTCTCCTGTCCATATGGTCAGTAGTGATAGGGTAGTATCAACGCATCTTAAACAGTGAACTGAAGTCTGTGGTTCAGGGGTTGAATCCCTGCCTTCCATCCACTAGGTTGTGGGCTCAGATCTTACCTCTGGTGCTTTCTGTATGTTTCCACAATTCTCAACGTCAACATACAAAGAGAAGTGTGTGAAATATGAAGAAGTTAGTGGGTTTGTGGTTAAGTCCCTGCCTTCCTCCACTAGGTTGTACGTTACTGGAAATGTCTATTACGAAGAGAGAGCTTGACGCTCTGTGGCTCAGGTGTAAGGATCTCAACCTATAAGTACAAGGTTGCCTGTTCAAACCCAGTTGCAGCTCTCGATCATGTACTCCGTTGCAGAGTGTAGCAATGCCCCTGGGAGGGGATGAGTGGCTACCACAAGGCCCCTGGGAGGGGATGAGTGGCTACCACAAGGCCCCTGGGAGGGGATGATTGGCTACCACAAGGCCCCTGGGAGGGGATGATTGGCTACCGCAAGGCCCCTGGGAGGAGATGAGTGGCTACCACAAGGCCCCTGGGAGGGGATGAGTGGCTACCACAATGCCCCTGGGAGGGGATGAGTGGCTACCTCTAGGGTGAGTTACATTGGGGACACTAGGGTGAGTTATATTGGGGACACTGGGGTGAGTTACATTGGGGACACTAGGGTGAGTTACATTGGGGACACTGGGGTGAGTTATATTGGGGACACTGGGGTGAGTTACATTGGGGACACTAGGGTGAGTTACATTGGGGACACTAGGGTGAGTTATATTGGGGACACTGGGGTGAGTTACATTGGGGACACTAGGGTGAGTTACATTGGGGACACTAGGTTGAGTTACATTGCGGACACTGGGGTGAGTTACATTGGGGACACTAGGGTGAGTTACATTGGGGACAGTAGGTTGAGTTACATTGGGGACACTAGGGTGAGTTATATTGGGGACACTAGGGTGAGTTACATTGGGGACAGTAGGTTGAGTTACATTGGGAACACTGGGGTGAGTTACATTGGGGACACTAGGGTGAGTTATATTGGGGACACTAGGGTGAGTTACATTGGGGACACTAGGGTGAGTTACATTGGGGACATGGGAAGACGGGCCGGAATTCAATGCCAGCGCAACTAAAAGCTCTCTCTCTCTCATGCACACACGCACGCACACACAAACACTTGTGGTTTTTGTGAAGCAGGCAGGCAATCAGCAACGTCCTGGGGAGGCTTTGCTCCTGACTAAGCCAAATCTCCCAGAGAGAGAGAGAAACATTAAACAGCATGCAGCTCTGAGGAACAACAGAGGCATTGTCCCAACCAGCAGAGGAACATTAGGGTGTTATGTTAGAACCTCCTCTATTTTCCTGTTCCGATCCCCCACTTTCACACCGCTGTGCCAGTCCCTCTGACAGGACTGCTGGAGTGGGTGTGTGTGTTTGCCTGTGTACATTTGTATGTATATTTGTGTGCTTTTTGGTCAGTCATTCTGTGTGTGTGTGTGTGTGTGTGTGTGTGTGTGTGTGTGTGTGTGTGTGTGTGTGTGTGTGTGTGTGTGTGTGTGTGTGTGTGTGTGTGTGTGTGTGTGTGTGTGTGTGATGGTAGTCCCTCTGCCTGGCTGTGTGTGTCATGGTAGTCCCTCTGCCTGGCTGTGTGTCATGGTAGTCCCTCTGCCTTACACAACACCACACTTACATGGTTATAGTGCTGCACATATTGGTTTGTTTGGGAAACAGGGCAAGCATTCAATATTAACATGATTAAAGCAATCTGTTTTGAAGGAGCTTTGTTCTGTTCAAGCATTGAAAAGTCATTGTTTTCTGGTCGCATTTGAGTAGAAGAGATCCAAGTTTCCTACAAGGAAGAATTAGTAGTTTGCTGAGAGGTTTCATAATCAGGTATGTAGGATCATAATATAATATGAACTTGAAATATCAATACATCTCCTCTCCTCTCTTCTCCTCTCCTCTCCTCTCCTCTCCTCTCCTCTCCTCTCCTCTCCTCTCCTCTCCTCTCCTCTCCTCTCCTCTCCCCTCCCCTCCCCTCCTCTCCCCTCCCCTCCCCTCCCCTCCCCTCCCCTCCCCTCCCCTCCCCTCCTCTCCTCTCCTCTCCCCTCCCCTCCCCTCCTCTCCTCTCCTCTCCTCTCCCCCTCCCCCCTCCCCTCCTCTCCTCTCCCCTCCACTCCTCTCCTCCTCTCCTCTCCTCTCCTCTCCCTCTTCCTCTCCTCTCCCTCTTATTGTATAAAGGGGTCCTTCCTTCTCTTCCTTAAAATAACTGTCTCCCGTGAAAATCTCACTTTTCATATTCTGTTAAAAAAGTTTATATTCTGTTAACTCATACCTAAATAATGTTTTTGAAAGCTTGCTGTTTTCTCATATAGGATGTCATCATCCTGAGGAGAATGAGCTGGCCAATCAGCGTTCTACTCGTCGTTATACGCCCACGCCATCCTCACATACTTAATTACAATTTTTTTGAAGGAAATGTATTTAACTTATATTGTAATTAATTCTAGGTCACATTTCATTCAAATCTGGAAACCCTGAACAGTTACTTTAACAATGTGATAAATGCTGTCAGATACTGTAAAAATCTCAGCTGCCGTGAGTTAGCAACATCCCCAGATGTTGTCATCTGTCATAGGCTTCGTCCCCAGTTCTTGAGGATATGTGTGTGTTTGTCTGTCGCAGTGTAGCTTATGTTGAAAGTCTGTGTGTGCCAAAGTTTAGCCTATTGTGTGTGTGTGTGTGTGTGTGTGTGTGTGTGTGTGTGTGCGTGCGTCCGTCTGTCCGTCCTAGCCCATGTCCTCACTCCACAGCTCAATGAATAAAAGAACGCCTGGTTCCTAAAGGAGCGTTGGTCCCATGTGGCCTACAGATGACAGGGACAGACCATGGATAGGGTTGATTGCACTAACACTAAGGAACCCAAACAGGGATTGGGGAATGTTTAGCTTTAACTCAGGCCCAATTAACATTGGAGACTAAATATTGATATTTTGTCAACAGTCTAAGCCAACCCTGTCGGTATAGCCCTATAGTTGACATGTTAACAGTCTAAGCCAACCCTGTCTGTTTCGCCCTATAGTTGACATGTTAACAGTCTAAGCCAACCCTGTCGGTATAGCCCTATAGTTGACATGTTAACAGTCTAAGCCAACCCTGTCGGTATAGCCCTATAGTTGACATGTTAACAGTCTAAGCCAACCCTGTCGGTATAGCCCTATAGTTGACATGTTAACAGTATAAGCCAACCCTGTCTGTTTCGCCCTATAGTTGACATGTTAACAGTCTAAGCCAACCCTGTCGGTATAGCCCTATAGTTGACATGTTAACAGTCTAAGCCAACCCTGTCGGTATAGCCCTATAGTTGACATGTTTACAGTCTAAGCCAACCCTGTCGGTATAGCCCTATAGTTGACATGTTAACAGTCTAAGCCAACCCTGTCTGTTTCGCCCTATAGTTGACATGTTAACAGTCTAAGCCAACCCTGTCGGTATAGCCCTATAGTTGACATGTTTACAGTCTAAGCCAACCCTGTCTGTTTCGCCCTATAGTTGACATGTTTACAGTCTAAGCCAACCCTGTCTGTTTCGCCCTATAGTTGACATGTTAACAGTCTAAGCCAACCCTGTCGGTATAGCCCTATAGTTGACATGTTTACAGTCTAAGCCAACCCTGTCGGTATAGCCCTATAGTTGACATGTTAACAGTCTAAGCCAACCCTGTCTGTTTCGCCCTATAGTTGACATGTTAACAGTCTAAGCCAACCCTGTCGGTATAGCCCTATAGTTGACATGTTTACAGTCTAAGCCAACCCTGTCTGTTTCGCCCTATAGTTGACATGTTAACAGTCTAAGCCAACCTTGTCTGTTTCGCCCTATAGTTGACATGTTAACAGTCTAAGCCAACCCTGTCGGTATAGCCCTATAGTTGACATGTTTACAGTCTAAGCCAACCCTGTCTGTTTCGCCCTATAGTTGACATGTTTACAGTCTAAGCCAACCCTGTCTGTTTCGCCCTATAGTTGCGCACACGTCAGTTTTGTAGCTAAACAACCAACCCGTCTATGGCTGGGACCTTTATGTTTGATGGTTTAAGCTTTAGGATAGTTCTGTTGGCTTCATGATTTAGGCTAGCTCTGTTGGCTTCATGATTTAGGATAGCTCTGTTGGCTTCATGATTTAGGATAGCTCTGTTAGCTTCATGATTTAGGATAGCTCTGTTGGCTTCATGATTTAGGATAGCTCTGGTGGCTTCATGATTTAGGATAGCTCTGGTGGCTTCATGATTTAGGATAGCTCTGGTGGCTTCATGATTTAGGATAGCTCTGGTGGCTTCATGATTTAGGATAGCTCTGTTGGCTTCATGATTTAGGATAGCTCTGTTGGCTTCATGATTTAGGATAGCTCTGTTGGCTTCATGATTTAGGATAGCTCTATTGGCTTTATGATTTAGGATAGCTCTGTTGGCTTCATGATTTAGGATAGCTCTGTTGGCTTCATGATTTAGGATAGCTCTGTTGGCTTCATGATTTAGGATAGCTCTGGTGGCTTCATGATTTAGGATAGCTCTGGTGGCTTCATGATTTAGGATAGCTCTGGTGGCTTCATGATTTAGGATAGCTCTGGTGGCTTCATGATTTAGGATAGCTCTGGTGGCTTCATGATTTAGGATAGCTCTGTTGGCTTCATGATTTAGGATAGCTCTGTTGGCTTCATGATTTAGGATAGCTCTATTGGTTTTATGATTTAGGATAGCTCTGTTGGCTTCATGATTTAGGATAGCTCTGTTGGCTTCATGATTTAGGATAGCTCTATTGGCTTTATGATTTAGGATAGCTCTATTGGTTTTATGATTTAGGATAGCTCTGTTGGCTTCATGATTTAGGATAGCTCTATTGGCTTCATGATTTAGGATAGCTCTGTTGGCTTCATGATTTAGGATAGCTCTATTGGCTTTATGATTTAGGATAGCTCTATTGGCTTTATGATTTAGGATAGCTCTGTTGGCTTCATGATTTAGGATAGCTCTATTGGCTTTATGATTTAGGATAGCTCTATTGGCTTTATGATTTAGGATAGCTCTGTTGGCTTCATGATTTAGGATAGCTCTGTTGGCTTCATGATTTAGGATAGCTCTGTTGGCTTCATGATTTAGGATAGCTCTATTGGCTTTATGATTTAGGATAGCTCTATTGGCTTTATGCTGTAGGATAGCTCTGTTGGTTTCCTGATTTAGGATAGCTAATTACTCCACAATAACTCATCTAAATGACAGAGTGAAACATTGCCTTGCATTGTTTACAGGTAAAATAGCATATATTCTGTCTGAAATCCTA
Source organism: Oncorhynchus gorbuscha (assembly GCF_021184085.1). Lineage (NCBI taxonomy): Eukaryota > Metazoa > Chordata > Actinopteri > Salmoniformes > Salmonidae > Oncorhynchus > Oncorhynchus gorbuscha. The sequence continues at coordinate 53,724 of NW_025747010.1, forward strand.
AATCATGAAGCCACCAGAGCTAGCCTAAATCATGAAGCCACCAGAGCTAGCCTAAATCATGAAGCCACCAGAGCTATCCTAAATCATGAAGCCACCAGAGCTATCCTAAATCATGAAGCCACCAGAGCTAGCCTAAATCATGAAGCCACCAGAGCTAGCCTAAATCATGAAGCAAACAGAGCTAGCCTAAATCATGAAGCCAACAGAGCTAGCCTAAATCATGAAGCCACCAGAGCTAGCCTAAATCATGAAGCCACCAGAGCTAGCCTAAATCATGAAGCCAACAGAGCTAGCCTAAATCATGAAGCCACCAGAGCTAGCCTAAATCATGAAGCCACCAGAGCTAGCCTAAATCATGAAGCCAACAGAGCTAGCCTAAATCATGAAGCCACCAGAGCTAGCCTAAATCATGAAGCCACCAGAGCTAGCCTAAATCATGAAGCCACCAGAGCTAGCCTAAATCATGAAGCCAACAGAGCTAGCCTAAAGCGTGAAGCCAACAGAGCTATCCTAAAGCATGAACCACAGCCCTATTGTAGTGGTGAACTAAGGGCATAGGGTGTCATTTGGAATACAGCTTAAGGCACCTTTGCCATTTCAACAATAGCCCCCAAACACATCCAGATCCTTGCAGGAAGCCATTCAAAATAGTTTTCAGTTCATCTCGCCCTGAGGGAACGGCAGAGACGACCATTACTGCCCTAATGAAAACCAGATGGAGCCAGGCCAGAAAGAACCCAACCAACAGACGGGTGGGGAGGAAGATTGAATTGGAACCCTTCTGAGATGGAGCGATTCCAACCAAACGATTCATCTGCCCAGAGGATAAATATTGTACAACAATCCATCCCCCTTGTTGACAGATGTTGTTTGTTGTCTTCTTTTGTGCAGAAACAGTTGATAACAGTCAGAGACATGGTAGAGAGGGGAGGTGTGCTGACAGAAACAGTTGATCACAGTCAGAGACATGGTAGAGAGGGGAGGTGTGCTGTAGAAACAGTTGATAACAGTCAGAGACATGGTAGAGAGGGGAGGTGTGCTGACAGAAACAGTTGATAACAGTCAGAGACATGGTAGAGAGGGGAGGTGTGCTGTAGAAACAGTTGATAACAGTCAGAGACATGGTAGAGAGGGGAGGTGTGCTGTAGAAACAGTTGATAACAGTCAGAGACATGGTAGAGAGGGGAGGTGTGCTGTAGAAACAGTTGATAACAGTCAGAGACATGGTAGAGAGGGGAGGTGTGCTGTAGAAACAGTTGATAACAGTCAGAGACATGGTAGAGAGGGGAGGTGTGCTGTAGAAACAGTTGATAACAGTCAGAGACATGGTAGAGAGGGGAGGTGTGCTGACAGAAACAGTTGATCACAGTCAGAGACATGGTAGAGAGGGGAGGTGTGCTGACAGAAACAGTTGATCACAGTCAGAGACATGGTAGAGAGGGGAGGTGTGCTGACAGAAACAGTTGATAACAGTCAGAGACATGGTAGAGAGGGGAGGTGTGCTGTAGAAACAGTTGATAACAGTCAGAGACATGGTAGAGAGGGGAGGTGTGCTGCAGAAACAGTTGATAACAGTCAGAGACATGGTAGAGAGGGGAGGTGTGCTGTAGAAACAGTTGATAACAGTCAGAGACATGGTAGAGAGGGGAGGTGTGCTGTAGAAACAGGTGATAACAGTCAGAGACATGGTAGAGAGGGGAGGTGTGCTGACAGAAACAGTTGATCACAGTCAGAGACATGGTAGAGAGGGGAGGTGTGCTGTAGAAACAGTTGATAACAGTCAGAGACATGGTAGAGAGGGGAGGTGTGCTGTAGAAACAGTTGATAACAGTCAGAGACATGGTAGAGAGGGGAGGTGTGCTGTAGAAACAGTTGATAACAGTCAGAGACATGGTAGAGAGGGGAGGTGTGCTGTAGAAACAGTTGATAACAGTCAGAGACATGGTAGAGAGGGAGGTGTGCTGTAGAAACAGTTGATAACAGTCAGAGACATGGTAGAGAGGGAGGTGTGCTGTAGAAACAGTTGATAACAGTCAGAGACATGGTAGAGAGGAGGTGTGCTGCAGAAACAGTTGATAACAGTCAGAGACATGGTAGAGAGGGAGGTGTGCTGTAGAAACAGTTGATAACAGTCAGAGACATGGTAGAGAGGGGAGGTGTGCTGTAGAAACAGTTGATAACAGTCAAAGACATGGTAGAGAGGGAGGTGTGCTGTAGAAACAGTTGATAACAGTCAGAGACATGGTAGAGAGGGAGGTGTGCTGTAGAAACAGTTGATAACAGTCAGAGACATGGTAGAGAGGGGAGGTGTGCTGACAGAAACAGTTGATAACAGTCAGAGACATGGTAGAGAGGGAGGTGTGCTGTAGAAACAGTTGATAACAGTCAGAGACATGGTAGAGAGGGGAGGTGTGCTGTAGAAACAGGTGATAACAGTCAGAGACATGGTAGAGAGGGAGGTGTGCTGTAGAAACAGTTGATAACAGTCAGAGACATGGTAGAGAGGGAGGTGTGCTGTAGAAACAGTTGATAACAGTCAGAGACATGGTAGAGAGGGAGGTGTGCTGTAGAAACAGTTGATAACAGTCAGAGACATGGTAGAGAGGGGAGGTGTGCTGCAGAAACAGTTGATAACAGTCAGAGACATGGTAGAGAGGGAGGTGTGCTGTAGAAACAGGTGATAACAGTCAGAGACATGGTAGAGAGGGAGGTGTGCTGACAGAAACAGTTGATCACAGTCAGAGACATGGTAGAGAGGGGAGGTGTGCTGTAGAAACAGTTGATAACAGTCAGAGACATGGTAGAGAGGGGAGATGTGCTGTAGAAACAGTTGATAACAGTCAGAGACATGGTAGAGAGGGGAGGTGTGCTGTAGAAACAGTTGATAACAGTCAGAGACATGGTAGAGAGGGGAGGTGTGCTGTAGAAACAGTTGATAACAGTCAGAGACATGGTAGAGAGGGGAGGTGTGCTGTAGAAACAGTTGATAACAGTCAGAGACATGGTAGAGAGGGGAGGTGTGCTGTAGAAACAGTTGATAACAGTCAGAGACATGGTAGAGAGGGGAGGTGTGCTGCAGAAACAGTTGATAACAGTCAGAGACATGGTAGAGAGGGGAGGTGTGCTGTAGAAACAGTTGATAACAGTCAGAGACATGGTAGAGAGGGGGAGGTGTGCTGTAGAAACAGTTGATAACAGTCAGAGACATGGTAGAGAGGGGAGGTGTGCTGCAGAAACAGTTGATAACAGTCAGAGACATGGTAGAGAGGGGAGGTGTGCTGTAGAAACAGGTGATAACAGTCAGAGACATGGTAGAGAGGGGAGGTGTGCTGACAGAAACAGTTGATAACAGTCAGAGACATGGTAGAGAGGGGAGGTGTGCTGACAGAAACAGTTGATCACAGTCAGAGACATGGTAGAGAGGGGAGGTGTGCTGCAGAAACAGTTGATAACAGTCAGAGACATGGTAGAGAGGGGAGGTGTGCTGTAGAAACAGTTGATCACAGTCAGAGACATGGTAGAGAGGGGAGGTGTGCTGCAGAAACAGGTGATAACAGTCAGAGACATGGTAGAGAGGGGAGGTGTGCTGCAGAAACAGTTGATAACAGTCAGAGACATGGTAGAGAGGGGGAGGTGTGCTGTAGAAACAGTTGATAACAGTCAGAGACATGGTAGAGAGGGGGAGGTGTGCTGTAGAAACAGTTGATAACAGTCAGAGACATGGTAGAGAGGGGAGGTGTGCTGACAGAAACAGTTGATAACAGTCAGAGACATGGTAGAGAGGGGAGGTGTGCTGTAGAAACAGGTGATAACAGTCAGAGACATGGTAGAGAGGGGAGGTGTGCTGTAGAAACAGTTGATAACAGTCAGAGACATGGTAGAGAGGGGAGGTGTGCTGACAGAAACAGTTGATAACAGTCAGAGACATGGTAGAGAGGGGAGGTGTGCTGCAGAAACAGTTGATAACAGTCAGAGACATGGTAGAGAGGGGAGGTGTGCTGACAGAAACAGTTGATAACAGTCAGAGACATGGTAGAGAGGGGAGGTGTGCTGACAGAAACAGTTGATAACAGTCAGAGACATGGTAGAGAGGGGAGGTGTGCTGACAGAAACAGTTGATAACAGTCAGAGACATGGTAGAGAGGGGAGGTGTGCTGACAGAAACAGTTGATAACAGTCAGAGACATGGTAGAGAGGGGAGGTGTGCTGCAGAAACAGTTGATAACAGTCAGAGACATGGTAGAGAGGGGAGGTGTGCTGTAGAAACAGTTGATAACAGTCAGAGACATGGTAGAGAGGGGAGGTGTGCTGTAGAAACAGTTGATAACAGTCAGAGACATGGTAGAGAGGGGAGGTGTGCTGACAGAAACAGTTGATCACAGTCAGAGACATGGTAGAGAGGGGAGGTGTGCTGACAGAAACAGTTGATAACAGTCAGAGACATGGTAGAGAGGGGAGGTGTGCTGACAGAAACAGTTGATAACAGTCAGAGACATGGTAGAGAGGGGAGGTGTGCTGTAGAAACAGTTGATAACAGTCAGAGACATGGTAGAGAGGGGAGGTGTGCTGTAGAAACAGTTGATAACAGTCAGAGACATGGTAGAGAGGGGAGGTGTGCTGTAGAAACAGTTGATAACAGTCAGAGACATGGTAGAGAGGGGAGGTGTGCTGTAGAAACAGTTGATAACAGTCAGAGACATGGTAGAGAGGGGAGGTGTGCTGACAGAAACAGTTGATAACAGTCAGAGACATGGTAGAGACGGGAGGTGTGCTGTAGAAACAGTTGATCACAGTCAGAGACATGGTAGAGAGGGGAGGTGTGCTGACAGAAACAGTTGATAACAGTCAGAGACATGGTAGAGAGGGGAGGTGTGCTGTAGAAACAGTTGATAACAGTCAGAGACATGGTAGAGAGGGGAGGTGTGCTGACAGAAACAGTTGATAACAGTCAGAGACATGGTAGAGAGGGGAGGTGTGCTGCAGAAACAGTTGATAACAGTCAGAGACATGGTAGAGAGGGGAGGTGTGCTGACAGAAACAGTTGATAACAGTCAGAGACATGGTAGAGAGGGAGGTGTGCTGACAGAAACAGGTGATAACAGTCAGAGACATGGTAGAGAGGAGGTGTGCTGACAGAAACAGTTGATAACAGTCAGAGACATGGTAGAGAGGGGAGGTGTGCTGACAGAAACAGGTGATAACAGTCAGAGACATGGTAGAGAGGGGAGGTGTGCTGACAGAAACAGGTGATAACAGTCAGAGACATGGTAGAGAGGGGAGGTGTGCTGTAGAAACAGTTGATAACAGTCAGAGACATGGTAGAGAGGGGAGGTGTGCTGACAGAAACAGTTGATAACAGTCAGAGACATGGTAGAGAGGGGAGGTGTGCTGACAGAAACAGTTGATAACAGTCAGAGACATGGTAGAGAGGGGAGGTGTGCTGTAGAAACAGTTGATAACAGTCAGAGACATGGTAGAGAGGGGAGGTGTGCTGACAGAAACAGTTGATAACAGTCAGTGACATGGTAGAGAGGGGAGGTGTGCTGTAGAAACAGTTGATAACAGTCAGAGACATGGTAGAGAGGGGAGGTGTGCTGTAGAAACAGTTGATAACAGTCAGAGACATGGTAGAGAGGGGAGGTGTGCTGCAGAAACAGTTGATAACAGTCAGAGACATGGTAGAGAGGGGAGGTGTGCTGTAGAAACAGTTGATAACAGTCAGAGACATGGTAGAGAGGGAGGTGTGCTGTAGAAACAGTTGATAACAGTCAGAGACATGGTAGAGAGGGGAGGTGTGCTGTAGAAACAGTTGATAACAGTCAGAGACATGGTAGAGAGGGGAGGTGTGCTGTAGAAACAGTTGATAACAGTCAGAGACATGGTAGAGAGGGGAGGTGTGCTGTAGAAACAGTTGATAACAGTCAGAGACATGGTAGAGAGGGGAGGTGTGCTGTAGAAACAGTTGATAACAGTCAGAGACATGGTAGAGAGGGAGGTGTGCTGTAGAAACAGTTGATAACAGTCAGAGACATGGTAGAGAGGGGAGGTGTGCTGTAGAAACAGTTGATAACAGTCAGAGACATGGTAGAGAGGGGAGGTGTGCTGTAGAAACAGTTGATAACAGTCAGAGACATGGTAGAGAGGGGAGGTGTGCTGTAGAAACAGTTGATAACAGTCAGAGACATGGTAGAGAGGGGAGGTGTGCTGACAGAAACAGTTGATAACAGTCAGAGACATGGTAGAGAGGGGAGGTGTGCTGACAGAAACAGGTGATAACAGTCAGAGACATGGTAGAGAGGGGAGGTGTGCTGTAGAAACAGTTGATAACAGTCAGAGACATGGTAGAGAGGGGAGGTGTGCTGACAGAAACAGTTGATCACAGTCAGAGACATGGTAGAGAGGGGAGGTGTGCTGTAGAAACAGTTGATCACAGTCAGAGACATGGTAGAGAGGGGAGATGTGCTGTAGAAACAGTTGATCACAGTCAGAGACATGGTAGAGAGGGGAGGTGTGCTGTAGAAACAGTTGATAACAGTCAGAGACATGGTAGAGAGGGGAGGTGTGCTGCAGAAACAGGTGATAACAGTCAGAGACATGGTAGAGAGGGGAGGTGTGCTGTAGAAACAGTTGATAACAGTCAGAGACATGGTAGAGAGGGGAGGTGTGCTGCAGAAACAGGTGACTCAAATCCTTCTGTTCACCTGATTTAGAATTCCTCACAATCAAATGTAGACCGCATTATCTTCCAAGAGAATTCTCTTCGATTATAATCACAGCCGTATATATCCCCCCCCAAGCAGACACATCGATGGCTCTGAACGAACTTTATTTAACTCTTTGCAAACTGGAAAACATTTATCCGGAGGCTGCATTCATTGTAGCTGGGGATTTTAACAAAGCCAATCTGAAAACAAGACTCCCTAAATTTTATCAGCATATCGATTGCGCAACCAGGGGTGGTAAAACCTTGGATCACTGTTACTCTAACTTCCGCGACGCATATAAGGCCCTGCCCCGCCCCCCTTTCGGAAAAGCTGACCACGACTCCATTTTGCTGATCCCTGCCTACAGGCAGAAATTAAAACAAGAGGCTCCCACGCTGAGGTCTGTCCAACGCTGGTCAGACCAAGCTGACTCTACACTCCAAGACTGCTTCCATCACGTGGACTGGGACATGTTTCGTATTGCGTCAGATGGGAATATTGACGAATACGCTGATTCGGTGTGCGAGTTCATTAGAACGTGCGTCGAAGATGTCGTTCCCATAGCAACGATAAAAACATTCCCTAACCAGAAACCGTGGATTGATGGCAGCATTCGCGTGAAACTGAAAGCGCGAACCACTGCTTTTAATCAGGGCAAGGTGTCTGGCAACATGACTGAATACAAACAGTGCAGCTATTCCCTCCGTAAGGCTATCAAACAAGCTAAGCGTCAGTACAGAGACAAAGTGGAATCTCAATTCAATGGCTCAGACACAAGAGGCATGTGGCAGGGTCTACAGTCAATCACGGACTACAAGATGAAATCCAGCCCAGTCACGGACCAGGATGTCTTGCTCCCAGGCAGACTAAATAACTTTTTGCCCGCTTTGAGGACAATACAGTGCCACTGACACGGCCTGCAACGGAAACATGCAGTCTCTCCTTCACTGCAGCCGAGGTGATTAAGACATTTAAACGTGTTAACCCTCGCAAGGCTGCAGGCCCAGACGGCATCCCCAGCCGCGCCCTCCGAGCATGCGCAGACCAGCTGGCCGGTGTGTTTACGGACATATTCAATCAATCCCTATACCAGTCTGCTGTTCCCACATGCTTTAAGAGGGCCACCATTGTTCCTGTTCCCAAGAAAGCTAAGGTAACTGAGCTAAACGACTACCGCCCCGTAGCACTCACTTCCGTCATCATGAAGTGCTTTGAGAGACTAGTCAAGGACCATATCACCTCCACCCTACCTGACACCCTAGACCCACTCCAATTTGCTTACCGCCCAAATAGGTCCACAGACGATGCAATCTCAACCACACTGCACACTGCCCTAACCCACCTGGACAAGAGGAATACCTATGTGAGAATGCTGTTCATCGACTACAGCTCGGCATTCAACACCATAGTACCCTCCAAGCTCGTCATCAAGCTCGAGACCTGGGTCTCGACCCCGCCCTGTGCAACTGGGTACTGGACTTCCTGACGGGCCGCCCCCAGGTGGTGAGGGTAGGCAACAACATCTCCTCCCCGCTGATCCTCAACACGGGGGCCCCACAAGGGTGCGTTCTGAGCCCTCTCCTGTACTCCCTGTTCACCCACGACTGCGTGGCCACGCACGCCTCAACTCAATCATCAAGTTTGCGGACGACACAACAGTGGTAGGCTTGATTACCAACAACGACGAGACGGCCTACAGGGAGGAGGTGAGGGCCCTCGGAGTGTGGTGTCAGGAAAATAACCTCACACTCAACGTCAACAAAACTAAGGAGATGATTGCGGACTTCAGGAAACAGCAGAGGGAACACCCCCTATCCACATCGATGGAACAGTAGTGGAGAGGGTAGCTAGTTTTAAGTTCCTCGGCATACACATCACAGACAAACTGAATTGGTCCACTCACACTGACAGCGTCGTGAAGAAGCGCAGCAGCGCCTATTCAACCTCAGGAGGCTGAAGAAATTCGGCTTGTCACCAAAAGCACTCACAAACTTCTACAGATGCACAATCGAGAGCATCCTGGCGGGCTGTATCACCGCCTGGTACGGCAACTGCTCCGCCCTCAACCGTAAGGCTCTCCAGAGGGTAGTGAGGACTGCACAACGCATCACCGGGGGCAAACTACCTGCCCTCCAGGACACCTACACCACCCGTTGTTACAGGAAGGCCATAAAGATCATCAAGGACATCAACCACCCGAACCACTGCCTGTTCACCCCGCTATCATCCAGAAGGCGAGGTCAGTACAGGTGCATCAAAGCTGGGACCGAGAGACTGAAAAACAGCTTCTATCTCAAGGCCATCAGACTGTTAAATAGCCACCACTAACATTGAGTGGCTGCTGCCAACACACTGTCATTGACACTGACCCAACTCCAGCCATTTTAATAATGGGAATTGATGGGAAATGATGTAAATATATCACTAGCCACTTTAAACAATGCTACCTTATATAATGTTACTTACCCTACATTATTCATCTCATATACATATGTATATACTGTACTCTACAACATCGACTGCATCCTTATGTAACACATGTATCACTAGCCACTTTAACTATGCCACTTTGTTTACTTTGTCTACATACTCATCTCATATGTATATACTGTACTCGATACCATCTACTGTATGCTGCTCTGTACCATCACTCATTCATATATCCTTATGTACATGTTCCTTATCCCCTTACACTGTGTATAAGACAGTAGTTTTGGAATTGTTAGTTAGATTACTTGTTGGTTATCACTGCATTGTCGGAACTAGAAGCACAAGCATTTCGCTACACTCGCATTAACATCTGCTAACCATGTGTATGTGACAAATAAAATTTGATTTGATTTGATTTGATTTAGAAACAGTTGATAACAGTCAGAGACATGGTAGAGAGGGGAGGTGTGCTGTAGAAACAGTTGATAACAGTCAGAGACATGGTAGAGAGGGGAGGTGTGCTGCAGAAACAGTTGATAACAGTCAGAGACATGGTAGAGAGGGGAGGTGTGCTGTAGAAACAGGTGATAACAGTCAGAGACATGGTAGAGAGGGGAGGTGTGCTGTAGAAACAGTTGATAACAGTCAGAGACATGGTAGAGAGGGGAGGTGTGCTGTAGAAACAGTTGATAACAGTCAGAGACATGGTAGAGAGGGGAGGTGTGCTGTAGAAACAGTTGATAACAGTCAGAGACATGGTAGAGAGGGGAGGTGTGCTGACAGAAACAGTTGATAACAGTCAGAGACATGGTAGAGAGGAGGTGTGCTGACAGAAACAGTTGATAACAGTCAGAGACATGGTAGAGAGGGAGGTGTGCTGTAGAAACAGTTGATAACAGTCAGAGACATGGTAGAGAGGGAGGTGTGCTGTAGAAACAGTTGATCACAGTCAGAGACATGGTAGAGAGGGGAGGTGTGCTGTAGAAACAGTTGATAACAGTCAGAGACATGGTAGAGAGGGGAGGTGTGCTGACAGAAACAGTTGATAACAGTCAGAGACATGGTAGAGAGGGGAGGTGTGCTGTAGAAACAGTTGATAACAGTCAGAGACATGGTAGAGAGGGGAGGTGTGCTGCAGAAACAGTTGATAACAGTCAGAGACATGGTAGAGAGGGGAGGTGTGCTGTAGAAACAGTTGATCACAGTCAGAGACATGGTAGAGAGGGGAGGTGTGCTGTAGAAACAGTTGATAACAGTCAGAGACATGGTAGAGAGGGGAGGTGTGCTGCAGAAACAGTTGATAACAGTCAGAGACATGGTAGAGAGGGGAGGTGTGCTGTAGAAACAGTTGATAACAGTCAGAGACATGGTAGAGAGGGGGAGGTGTGCTGTAGAAACAGTTGATAACAGTCAGAGACATGGTAGAGAGGGGAGGTGTGCTGCAGAAACAGTTGATAACAGTCAGAGACATGGTAGAGAGGGGAGGTGTGCTGTAGAAACAGGTGATAACAGTCAGAGACATGGTAGAGAGGGGAGGTGTGCTGACAGAAACAGGTGATAACAGTCAGAGACATGGTAGAGAGGGGAGGTGTGCTGACAGAAACAGTTGATCACAGTCAGAGACATGGTAGAGAGGGGAGGTGTGCTGTAGAAACAGTTGATAACAGTCAGAGACATGGTAGAGAGGGGAGGTGTGCTGTAGAAACAGTTGATCACAGTCAGAGACATGGTAGAGAGGGGAGGTGTGCTGCAGAAACAGTTGATAACAGTCAGAGACATGGTAGAGAGGGGAGGTGTGCTGACAGAAACAGTTGATAACAGTCAGAGACATGGTAGAGAGGGGAGGTGTGCTGTAGAAACAGTTGATCACAGTCAGAGACATGGTAGAGAGGGGAGGTGTGCTGCAGAAACAGTTGATAACAGTCAGAGACATGGTAGAGAGGGGAGGTGTGCTGTAGAAACAGTTGATAACAGTCAGAGACATGGTAGAGAGGGAGGTGTGCTGTAGAAACAGTTGATAACAGTCAGAGACATGGTAGAGAGGGGAGGTGTGCTGTAGAAACAGTTGATAACAGTCAGAGACATGGTAGAGAGGGGAGGTGTGCTGTAGAAACAGTTGATAACAGTCAGAGACATGGTAGAGAGGGGAGGTGTGCTGTAGAAACAGTTGATCACAGTCAGAGACATGGTAGAGAGGGGAGGTGTGCTGACAGAAACAGTTGATAACAGTCAGAGACATGGTAGAGAGGGGAGGTGTGCTGTAGAAACAGTTGATAACAGTCAGAGACATGGTAGAGAGGGGAGGTGTGCTGCAGAAACAGGTGATAACAGTCAGAGACATGGTAGAGAGGGGAGGTGTGCTGTAGAAACAGTTGTTAACAGTCAGAGACATGGTAGAGAGGGGAGGTGTGCTGTAGAAACAGTTGATAACAGTCAGAGACATGGTAGAGAGGGGAGGTGTGCTGACAGAAACAGGTGATAACAGTCAGAGACATGGTAGAGAGGGGAGGTGTGCTGTAGAAACAGTTGATAACAGTCAGAGACATGGTAGAGAGGGGAGGTGTGCTGACAGAAACAGTTGATCACAGTCAGAGACATGGTAGAGAGGGGAGGTGTGCTGTAGAAACAGTTGATCACAGTCAGAGACATGGTAGAGAGGGGAGGTGTGCTGTAGAAACAGTTGATCACAGTCAGAGACATGGTAGAGAGGGGAGGTGTGCTGTAGAAACAGTTGATAACAGTCAGAGACATGGTAGAGAGGGGAGGTGTGCTGCAGAAACAGGTGATAACAGTCAGAGACATGGTAGAGAGGGGAGGTGTGCTGTAGAAACAGTTGATAACAGTCAGAGACATGGTAGAGAGGGGAGGTGTGCTGACAGAAACAGGTGATAACAGTCAGAGACATGGTAGAGAGGGGAGGTGTGCTGACAGAAACAGGTGATAACAGTCAGAGACATGGTAGAGAGGGGAGGTGTGCTGACAGAAACAGTTGATAACAGTCAGAGACATGGTAGAGAGGGGAGGTGTGCTGACAGAAACAGGTGATAACAGTCAGAGACATGGTAGAGAGGGGAGGTGTGCTGACAGAAACAGTTGATAACAGTCAGAGACATGGTAGAGAGGGGAGGTGTGCTGACAGAAACAGGTGATAACAGTCAGAGACATGGTAGAGAGGGGAGGTGTGCTGACAGAAACAGTTGATAACAGTCAGAGACATGGTAGAGAGGGGAGGTGTGCTGACAGAAACAGTTGATAACAGTCAGAGACATGGTAGAGAGGGGAGGTGTGCTGACAGAAACAGGTGATAACAGTCAGAGACATGGTAGAGAGGGGAGGTGTGCTGACAGAAACAGGTGATAACAGTCAGAGACATGGTAGAGAGGGGAGGTGTGCTGTAGAAACAGTTGATAACAGTCAGAGACATGGTAGAGAGGGGAGGTGTGCTGTAGAAACAGTTGATAACAGTCAGAGACATGGTAGAGAGGGGAGGTGTAACAGTCTGTAGAAACAGTTGATAACAGTCAGAGACATGGTAGAGAGGGGAGGTGTGCTGTAGAAACAGTTGATAACAGTCAGAGACATGGTAGAGAGGGGAGGTGTGCTGACAGAAACAGTTGATCACAGTCAGAGACATGGTAGAGAGGAGGTGTGCTGTAGAAACAGTTGATAACAGTCAGAGACATGGTAGAGAGGGGAGGTGTGCTGTAGAAACAGTTGATAACAGTCAGAGACATGGTAGAGAGGGAGGTGTGCTGTAGAAACAGTTGATAACAGTCAGAGACATGGTAGAGAGGGAGGTGTGCTGTAGAAACAGTTGATCACAGTCAGAGACATGGTAGAGAGGGGAGGTGTGCTGTAGAAACAGTTGATAACAGTCAGAGACATGGTAGAGAGGGGAGGTGAAACAGTTGATAACAGTCTGGTAGAAACAGTTGATAACAGTCAGAGACATGGTAGAGAGGGGAGGTGTGCTGTAGAAACAGTTGATAACAGTCAGAGACATGGTAGAGAGGGGAGGTGTGCTGACAGAAACAGTTGATAACAGTCAGAGACATGGTAGAGAGGAGGTGTGCTGCAGAAACAGATTGATAGACAGTCAGAGACATGGTAGATCGAGGGGCTGCAGATCGTTGCTGTGCTGCAGATGGCTGCTGAGATCGTTGCTGCTGCAGATTGCTGCTGCAGATCGTTGCTGATGCAGATCGTTGCTGCTGCAGATCGTTGCTGCTGCAGATCGTTGCTGATGCAGATCGTTGCTGAGATGCAGAGATCGTTGCTGCTGCAGATCGTTGCTGCTGCAGATCGTTGCTGATGCAGATCGTGCTGATGCAGATCGTTGCTGCTGCAGATCGTTGCTGCTGCTGCAGATCGTTGCTGCTGCAGATCGTTGCTGATGCAGATCGTTGCTGATGCAGAGATCGTTGCTGCTGCAGATCGTTGCTGCTGCTGCTGCAGATGCTGCTGCAGATCGTTGCTGCTGCAGATCGTTGCTGCTGCAGATCGTTGCTGCTGCAGATCGTTGCTGCTGCAGATCGCTTGCTGCTGCAGATGCTGCAGATCGTTGCAGATCGTTGCTGCTGCAGATCGTTGCTGCTGCAGAGATCGTGCTGATGCAGATCGCAGATGTTGCTGCTGCCCTGCAGTGGTGCGTTATGGAGAACAGGAGCAGGGAAGATATTCTCCAGCAGTATTCTTGGCCAGTTTGGGTGGCATTTGATCTGGGAAATTAATTTGATGAGGCTTTTTTGAACCAAATTGAACCAAATGGCATTGAGGTCAGAAGACCTTTCTCAATAGAGAAAGAGCTTACAAAGGATGTCATGATGGTGACATAAGAGAGGTGATTAGCTATTGGTCTTGAGTACTGTTTTAAACAACTACCAGATAGGTACAGTAGACTCCCCTTAGATATATGTGTTCACCTTTCAGAATAACAAGTGTATAGACACAGGTTGAAGTTTGTAAACAAAACACTAGGTAGATATTGTTATGGCGGGTTTGATTGAATTTTATCCTAGCTAATTGGCTAGTGTTACCAGAGACTGTCTGTATCCAAAAAAAAGCCCCCTATCCCCTATTTATGGGCACTGGTAAAAAAAGTAGTGCACTACAAAGGCAATAGGTGCATTTGGAACAGGTTGCTATAGGGCCACAGGAAGCTCCTACCGGGCTCAGTGAAACCGGGCCTCATGCAAATAGCAGGATAAGTCAATATCCCCATATTGTGTCTGCTCTGGGACCATAAAGACAGACTGGGGAAGGGGACAAAAGAGTTTCAGACATGTCTCAGGCTTATGCAGTCACACATGAACAGATCACACACACACACACACACACACACACACACACACACACACACACACACACACACACACACACACACACACACACACACACACACACACACACACACACACACACACACACACACACACACACACACACACACACACACACACACAATGTCTACAAACAGGCATTCTCATAGACCTTCACAGACAGACAAACACACAGTCACAGCATTTGTCATCCACCCCAAACAGTATTTGAGATCGTTGCTTACCTGAAATGGAACCAATGGAATAGTCCCAAAAGAGCAAAGCCCCACCCATCAGGCACTCCAGACAGAATGAAGCAAATGCTCAAGGTACCATTTGAACCCAGGTATGGATACCTGTACCAGAAGTAACATAACTCCTTCAAATAAATAAAGCATACCTAACCTAGTCAGTTGCACAACTGAATAACTCAAATAATTGGGGCGGCAGGTAGCCTATTGGTTAGAACATTGGGCCAGTCGCCGAAAGGTTGCTAGATCGAATACCGGAGCTGGCAAGGTAAAAATCGATTGTTCTGCCCTTGAACAAGGCAGTTAACCCACTGTTCTTAGGCAGTCAGGGTAAATAAGAATTTGTTCTTATAACTGACTTGCCTAGTTAAATAAAATGCATTCAAATGAAACGTGTCTTCCACATTTAGCCCAACCCCTCTGCCTTAATTGGTGTCCGGGGAGAGATTGTTGCTGGGGGTTAACTGTCTTGCTCAAGTGCAGAACAGCACATTTCCCACCCCACCTTGCCAGCTCTGGGATTTGAACCAGCGACCTTCCCGTTACTGGTCTAACACTCTTAAACCACTAGGCTACCTGGCACCATATAGCTACTGGTCTAACACTCTTAAACCACTAGGCTACCTGGCACCATATAGCTACTGGTCTAACACTCTTAAACCACTAGGCTACCTGGCACCATATAGCTACTGGTCTAACACTCTTAAACCACTAGGCTACCTGGCACCATATAGCTACTGGTCTGACACTCTTAAACCACTAGGCTACCTGGCACCATATAGCTACTGGTCTAACACTCTTAAACCACTAGGCTACCTGGTACCATAAACCACTAGCTACTGGTCTAACACTCTTAAACCACTAGGCTACCTGGTACCATATAGCTACTGGTCTAACACTCTTAAACCACTAGGCTACCTGGCACCATATAGCTACTGGTCTAACACTCTTAAACCACTAGGCTACCTGGCACCATAAACCACTAGTTACTGGTCTACTGGTCTACACTCTTAAACCACTAGGCTACCTGGCACCATATAGCTACTGGTCTAACACTCTTAAACCACTAGGCTACCTGGCACCATATAGCTACTGGTCTAACACTCTTAAACCACTAGGCTACCTGGCACCATATAGCTACTGGTCTAACACTCTTAAACCACTAGGCTACCTGGCACCATATAGCTACTGGTCTAACACTCTTAAACCACTAGGCTACCTGGCACCATATAGCTACTGGTCTAACACTCTTAAACCACTAGGCTACCTGGCACCATATAGCTACTGGTCTAACACTCTTAAACCACTAGGCTACCTGGCACCATATAGCTACTGGTCTACTGGTCTAACCCATATAGCTCTTAGGCTACCTGGCAATATAGCTACTGGTCTAACACTCTTAAACCACTAGGCTACCTGGCACCATATAGCTACTGGTCTAACACTCTTAAACCACTAGGCTACCTGGCACCATATAGCTACTGGTCTAACACTCTTAAACCACTAGGCTACCTGGCACCATATAGCTACTGGTCTAACACTCTTAAACCACTAGGCTACCTGGCACCATATAGCTACTGGTCTAACACTCTTAAACCACTAGGCTACCTGGCACCATATAGCTACTGGTCTAACACTCTTAAACCACTAGGCTACCTGGCACCATATAGCTACTGGTCTAACACTCTTAAACCACTAGGCTACCTGGCACCATATAGCTACTGGTCTAGCACTCTTAAACCACTAGGCTACCTGGCACCATATAGCCATCTTAAACCACTAGCTACTGGTATAGCTACTGGTCTAACACTCTTAAACCACTAGGCTACCTGGCACCATATAGCTACTGGTCTAACACTCTTAAACCACTAGGCTACCTGGCACCATATAGCTACTGGTCTAACACTCTTAAACCACTAGGCTACCTGGCACCATATAGCTACTGGTCTAACACTCTTAAACCACTAGGCTACCTGGCACCATATAGCTACTGGTCTAACACTCTTAAACCACTAGGCTACCTGGCACCATATAGCTACTGGTCTAACACTCTTAAACCACTAGGCTACCTGGCACCATATAGCTACTGGTCTAACACTCTTAAACCACTAGGCTACCTGGCACCATATAGCTACTGGTCTAACACTCTTAAACCACTAGGCTACCTGGCACCATATAGCTACTGGTCTAACACTCTTAAACCACTAGGCTACCTGGCACCATATAGCTACTGGTCTAACACTCTTAAACCACTAGGCTACCTGGCACCATATAGCTACTGGTCTAACACTCTTAAACCACTAGGCTACCTGGCACCATATAGCTACTGGTCTAACACTCTTAAACCACTAGGCTACCTGGCACCATATAGCTACTGGTCTAACACTCTTAAACCACTAGGCTACCTGGCACCATATAGCTACTGGTCTAACACTCTTAAACCACTAGGCTACCTGGCACCATATAGCTACTGGTCTAACACTCTTAAACCACTAGGCTACCTGGCACCATATAGCTACTGGTCTAACACTCTTAAACCACTAGGCTACCTGGCACCATATAGCTACTGGTCTAACACTCTTAAACCACTAGGCTACCTGGCACCATATAGCTACTGGTCTAACACTCTTAAACCACTAGGCTACCTGGCACCATATAGCTACTGGTCTAACACTCTTAAACCACTAGGCTACCTGGCACCATATAGCTACTGGTCTAACACTCTTAAACCACTAGGCTACCTGGCACCATATAGCTACTGGTCTAACACTCTTAAACCACTAGGCTACCTGGCACCATATAGCTACTGGTCTAACACTCTTAAACCACTAGGCTACCTGGCACCATATAGCTACTGGTCTAACACTCTTAAACCACTAGGCTACCTGGCACCATATAGCTACTGGTCTAACTCTTAAACCACTAGGCTACCTGGCACCATATAGCTACTGGTCTAAACCACTAGGCTACCTGGCACCATATAGCTACTGGCACCATATGGCAGCTACTGGTCTAACACTCTTAAACCACTAGGCTACCTGGCACCATATAGCTACTGGTCTGGACACTCTTAAACCACTAGGCTACCTGGCACCATCTATAGCTACTGGTCTTCTTAAACCACTAGGCTACCTGGCACCATATAGCTACTGGTCTAACACTCTTAAACCACTAGGTTACCTGGCACCATATAGCTACTGGTCAACACTCTTAAACCACTAGGCTACCTGGCACCATATAGCTACTGGTCTACACTCTTAAACCACTAGGCTACCTGGCACCATATAGCTACTGGTCTAACACTCTTAAACCACTAGGCTACCTGGCACCATATAGCTACTGGTCTAACACTCTTAAACCACTAGGCTACCTGGCACCATATAGCTACTGGTCTAACACTCTTAAACCACTAGGCTACCTGGCACCATATAGCTACTGGTCTAACACTCTTAAACCACTAGGCTACCTGGCACCATATAGCTACTGGTCTAACACTCTTAAACCACTAGGCTACCTGGCACCATATAGCTACTGGTCTAACACTCTTAAACCACTAGGCTACCTGGCACCATATAGCTACTGGTCTGACACTCTTAAACCACTAGGCTACCTGGCACCATATAGCTACTGGTCTAACACTCTTAAACCACTAGGCTACCTGGCACCATATAGCTACTGGTCTAACACTCTTAAACCACTAGGCTACCTGGCACCATATAGTTACTGGTCTAACACTCTTAAACCACTAGGCTACCTGGCACCATATAGCTACTGGTCTAACACTCTTAAACCACTAGGCTACCTGGCACCATATACCTGGCACCATATAGCTACTGGTCTAACACTCTTAAACCACTAGGCTACCTGGCACCATATAGCTACTGGTCTAACACTCTTAAACCACTAGGCTACCTGGCACCATATAGCTACTGGTCTAACACTCTTAAACCACTAGGCTACCTGGCACCATATAGCTACTGGTCTAACACTCTTAAACCACTAGGCTACCTGGCACCATATAGCTACTGGTCTAACACTCTTAAACCACTAGGCTACCTGGCAAACTACTGGTCTAACACTCTTAAACCACTAGGCTACCTGGCACCATATAGCTACTGGTCTAACACTCTTAAACCACTAGGCTACCTGGCACCATATAGCTACTGGTCTAACACTCTTAAACCACTAGGCTACCTGGCACCATATAGCTACTGGTCTAACACTCTTAAACCACTAGGCTACCTGGCACCATATAGCTACTGGTCTAACACTCTTAAACCACTAGGCTACCTGGCACCATATAGCTACTGGTCTAACACTCTTAAACCACTAGGCTACCTGGCACCATATAGCTACTGGTCTAACACTCTTAAACCACTAGGCTACCTGGCACCATATAGCTACTGGTCTAACACTCTTAAACCACTAGGCTACCTGGCACCATATAGCTACTGGTCTAACACTCTTAAACCACTAGGCTACCTGGCACCATATAGCTACTGGTCTAACACTCTTAAACCACTAGGCTACCTGGCACCATATAGCTACTGGTCTAACACTCTTAAACCACTAGGCTACCTGGCACCATATAGCTACTGGTCTAACACTCTTAAACCACTAGGCTACCTGGCACCATATAGCTACTGGTCTAACACTCTTAAACCACTAGGCTACCTGGCACCATATAGCTACTGGTCTAACACTCTTAAACCACTAGGCTACCTGGCACCATATAGCTACTGGTCTAACACTCTTAAACCACTAGGCTACCTGGCACCATATAGCTACTGGTCTAACACTCTTAAACCACTAGGCTACCTGGCACCATATAGCTACTGGTCTAACACTCTTAAACCACTAGGCTACCTGGCACCATATAGCTACTGGTCTGACCTTAAACCACTAGGCTACCTGGCACCATATAGCTACTGGTCTAACACTCTTAAACCACTAGGCTACCTGGCACCATATAGCTACTGGTCTAACACTCTTAAACCACTAGGCTACCTGGCACCATATAGCTACTGGTCTAACACTCTTAAACCACTAGGCTACCTGGCACCATATAGCTACTGGTCTAACACTCTTAAACCACTAGGCTACCTGGCACCATATAGCTACTGGTCTAACACTCTTAAACCACTAGGCTACCTGGCACCATATAGCTACTGGTCTAACACTCTTAAACCACTAGGCTACCTGGCACCATATAGCTACTGGTCTAACACTCTTAAACCACTAGGCTACCTGGCTATAGCTACTGGTCTAACACTCTTAAACCACTAGGCTACCTGGCACCATATAGCTACTGGTCTAACACTCTTAAACCACTAGGCTACCTGGCACCATATAGCTACTGGTCTAACACTCTTAAACCACTAGGCTACCTGGCACCATATAGCTACTGGTCTGACACTCTTAAACCACTAGGCTACCTGGCACCATATAGCTACTGGTCTAACACTCTTAAACCACTAGGCTACCTGGCACCATATAGCTACTGGTCTAACACTCTTAAACCACTAGGCTACCTGGCACCATATAGCTACTGGTCTAACACTCTTAAACCACTAGGCTACCTGGCACCATATAGCTACTGGTCTAACTCTTAAACCACTAGGCTACCTGGCACCATATAGCTACTGGTCTAACACTCTTAAACCACTAGGCTACCTGGCACTACTGGTCTAACACTCTTAAACCACTAGGCTACCTGGCACCATATAGCTACTGGTCTAACACTCTTAAACCACTAGGCTACCTGGCACCATATAGCTACTGGTCTAACACTCTTAAACCACTAGGCTACCTGGCACCATATAGCTACTGGTCTAACACTCTTAAACCACTAGGCTACCTGGCACCACTAGGCTACCTGGCACCATATAGCTACTGGTCTAACACTCTTAAACCACTAGGCTACCTGGCACCATATAGCTACTGGTCTAACACTCTTAAACCACTAGGCTACCTGGCACCATATAGCTACTGGTCTGACACTCTTAAACCACTAGGCTACCTGGCACCATATAGCTACTGGTCTAACACTCTTAAACCACTAGGCTACCTGGCACCATATAGCTACTGGTCTGAACACTCTTAAACCACTAGGCTACCTGGCACCATATAGCTACTGGTCTAACACTCTTAAACCACTAGGCTACCTGGCACCATATAGCTACTGGTCTAACACTCTTAAACCACTAGGCTACCTGGCACCATATAGCTACTGGTCTAACACTCTTAAACCACTAGGCCTGGCACCTGGCACCATATAGGCACCATACTGGTCTAACACTCTTAAACCACTAGGCTACCTGGCACCATATAGCTACTGGTCTAACACTCTTAAACCACTAGGCTACCTGGCACCATATAGCTACTGGTCTAACACTCTTAAACCACTAGGTTACCTGGCACCATATAGCTACTGGTCTAACACTCTTAAACCACTAGGCTACCTGGCACCATATAGCTACTGGTCTAACACTCTTAAACCACTAGGCTACCTGGCACCATAT
>NW_025747011.1:0-15000 GCF_021184085.1 Oncorhynchus gorbuscha
TGTATAGGTCTACCAACCATACTGTTGACTGTCTAATGGATGTATAGGTCTACCAACCATACTGTTGACTGTCTAATGGATGTATGTCTGACTAATGGATGTATAGGTCAACCATACTGGATGTCTAATGGATGTATAGGCCTACCAACCATACTGTTGACTGTCTAATGGATGTATAGGTCAGGTATAGGCTAGTTGGTTAATTATGGAATGATGGATGGGAAGTCATATGATAGGACTGTAATTTAAATCCTCTCTGTTGTCGGGACACACACACACAGAGACCCACACAGAACTTCAGCTACCTGATATGTGGATGCTCTCCTCAGCTGATTAGAGCCTGGAGCCCTGTCTGTCAGTCCTGTCTGTCTGTCAGTCCTGTCTGTCTGTCCTGTCTGTCCTGTCTGTCTGTCTGTCCTGTCTGTCTGTCAGTCCTGTCTGTCAGTCCTGTCTGTCCTGTCTGTCTGTCAGTCCTGTCTGTCAGTCCTGTCTGTCTGTCAGTCCTGTCTGTCAGTCCTGTCTGTCCTGTCTGTCTGTCAGTCCTGTCTGTCAGTCCTGTCAGTCCTGTCTGTCAGTCCTGTCTGTCTGTCAGTCCTGTCTGTCCTGTCTGTCAGTCAGTCCTGTCTGTCAGTCCTGTCAGTCCTGTCTGTCCTGTCTGTCCTGTCTGTCAGTCAGTCCTGTCTGTCAGTCCTGTCTGTCAGTCCTGTCTGTCAGTCCTGTCTGTCTGTCAGTCCTGTCTGTCTGTCCTGTCTGTCTGTCAGTCCTGTCTGTCTGTCCTGTCTGTCTGTCAGTCCTATCTGTCAGTCCTGTCTGTCTTTCAGTCCTGTCTGTCAGTCCTGTCTGTCTGTCAGTCCTGTCTGTCAGTCCTGTCTGTCCTGTCTGTCAGTCAGTCCTGTCTGTCAGTCCTGTCTGTCAGTCCTGTCTGTCAGTCCTGTCTGTCAGTCCTGTCTGTCTGTCCTGTCTGTCTGTCAGTCCTGTCTGTCTGTCCTGTCTGTCTGTCAGTCCTATCTGTCAGTCCTGTCTGTCTGTCAGTCCTGTCTGTCATTCCTATCTGTCAGTCCTGTCTGTCAGTCAGTCCTGTCTGTCTGTCAGTCAGTCCTGTCTGTCAGTTAGTTCTGTCTGTCAGTCCTGTCTGTCTGTCAGTCCTGTCTGTCAGTCCTGTCTGTCAGTCAGTCCTGTCTGTCCTGTCTGTCTGTCCTGTCTGTCCTGTCTGTCTGTCCTGTCTGTCTGTCCTGTCTGTCCTGTCTGTCCTGTCTGTCTGTCTGTCTGTCTGTCCTGTCTGTCTGTCCTATCTGTCAGTCAGTCAGTCCTGTCTGTCAGTCCTGTCTGTCAGTCCTGTCTGTCAGTCAGTCCTGTCTGTCCTGTCTGTCTGTCCTGTCTGTCCTGTCTGTCCTGTCTGTCTGTCCTGTCTGTCCTGTCTGTCCTGTCTGTCCTGTCTGTCTGTCCTGTCTGTCTGTCCTATCTGTCAGTCAGTCAGTCCTGTCTGTCAGTCCTGTCTGTCAGTCCTGTCTGTCTGTCAGTCCTGTCTGTCTGTCCTGTCTGTCTGTCAGTCCTGTCTGTCTGTCAGTCCTGTCTGTCTGTCAGTCCTGTCTGTCAGTCAGTCCTGTCTGTCAGTCCTGTCTGTCTGTCAGTCCTATCTGTCAGTCCTGTCTGTCAGTCAGTCAGTCCTGTCTGTCAGTCAGTCCTGTCTGTCAGTCTGTCAGTCCTGTCTGTCAGTCAGTCCTGTCTGTCAGTCCTGTCTGTCTGTCAGTCCTGTCTGTCAGTCAGTCCTGTCTGTCAGTCAGTCCTGTCTGTCAGTCAGTCCTGTCTGTCTGTCTGTCCTGTCTGTCCTGTCTGTCTGTCCTGTCTGTCTGTCCTATCTGTCAGTCAGTCAGTCCTGTCTGTCAGTCCTGTCTGTCCTGTCTGTCGGTCTGTCGGTCGGTCGGTCTGTGAGTCCTGTCGGTCGGTCTGTGAGTCCTGTCGGTCGGTCTGTGAGTCCTGTCGGTCGGTCTGTGAGTCCTGTCGGTCGGTCTGTGAGTCCTGTCGGTCGGTCTGTGAGTCCTGTCGGTCGGTCTGTGAGTCCTGTCGGTCGGTCTGTGAGTCCTGTCGGTCGGTCTGTGAGTCCTGTCGGTCGGTCTGTGAGTCCTGTCTGTCTGTCCTGTCTGTCTGTCCTGTCTGTCTCTCCTGTCTGTCCTGTCCTGTCTGTCCGTCCTGTCCCGTCTGTCCCGTCTGTCCGTCTGTCCCGTCTGTCCGTCTGTCCGTCTGTCCGTCCGTCTGTCCGTCCGTCCGTCCGTCTATCCGTGGGTCTGTCGGTCTGTCGGTCTGTCTGTCGGTCTGTCTGTCGGTCTGTCTGTCCTGTCTGTCTGTCGGTCGGTCTGTGAGTCCTGTCGGTCGGTCTGTGAGTCCTGTCGGTCGGTCTGTGAGTCCTGTCGGTCGGTCTGTGAGTCCTGTCGGTCGGTCTGTGAGTCCTGTCGGTCGGTCTGTGAGTCCTGTCGGTCGGTCTGTGAGTCCTGTCGGTCGGTCTGTCCTGTCGGTCGGTCTGTCCGTGAGTCCTGTCGGTCGGTCTGTCTGTGAGTCCTGTCGGTCTGTCCTGTCGGTCGGTCTGTGAGTCCTGTCGGTCTGTCCTGTCGGTCGGTCTGTGAGTCCTGTCTGTTTGTCCTGTCGGTCTGTGAGTCCTGTCGGTCAGTCAGTCCTGTCTGTTGAAGACTGGGGCTTCCAAGGCCTGCACAGAGAGCAGAAGAGTGTCTGAGCTGCCTCTCACACTCACACACACCCTCTCTCCCCTCTGCCTTCCTGTCTCAGTAGTAGAAAGGGACGGGAAGAGGAAGCCTTGTTTTTCTGGGTCAGAGTTGTATCTGGAAGTATTTTAAATTCCATAATGCAGAAACACCCATATGTAAGTGTTTTCCACTGGAACAAATAGAAGATCCTCCAACACACTGATGTTACAGCCCAGAGAGAGAAGGGGAGGGGAGGAGGGCCAGAGAGAGAAGGGGAGGGGAGGAGGGCCAGAGAGAGAAGGGGAGGGGAGGAGGGCCAGAGAGAGAAGGGGAGGGAGGAGGGCCAGAGAGAGAAGGGGGAGGGGAGGAGGGGCCAGAGAGAGAAGGGGAGGGGAGGAGGGCCAGAGAGAGAAGGGGAGGGGAGGAGGGCCAGAGAGAGAAGGGGAGGGGAGGAGGGCCAGAGAGAGAAGGGGAATGTCTGTCTGGTTCTCTTCTCTTCCTCTATATCTACACACAGTTAGATACAGATCTGTTGTTGTCTGTCTGGTTTTCTTCTCTTCCTCCATATCTACACACAGTTAGATACAGATCTGTTGTTGTCTGTCTGGTTTTCTTCTCTTCCTCCATATCTACACACAGGTAGACACCGATCTACTGTCTATCTATCAAGTGTGTGCAGAGCTGTCATCAAGGCAAAGGGTAGCTGATGAATCTAAAATACACAGTCAGGGTTCTGGTGACAACATAAAACCATGTGTTATTTCATAGTTTTGACATCTTCACTATTATTCTACAATGTAGAAAATAAAGAAAAACCCTGGTACACACACACACACACACACACACACACACACACACACACACACACACACACACACACACACACACACACACACACACACACACACACACACACACACACACACACACACACACACACACACACACACACACACACACACACACACACACACACACACACACAGTGGCAAGAAAAAGTATGTGAACCATGCCTCGAGCAAAAGACCAAAGATTAAGAATGGTTGGTGCTGGAAGACCTTGGTATGGCTTGGGTGGAGTAGACGTTGGTGCTGGAAAACCTTGGTAAGGCATGGGTGGAGTAGACATTGGTGCTGGAAAACCTTGGTATGGCATGGGTGGAGTAGACATTGGTGCTGGAAGACCTTGGTATGGCTTGGGTGGAGTAGACATTGGTGCTGGAAAACCTTGGTAAGGCATGGGTGGAGTAGACATTGGTGCTGGAAAACCTTGGTATGGCATGGGTGGAGTAGACATTGGTGCTGGAAAACCTTGGTGGAGCATGGGCGGAGTAGGCATTGGTGCTGGATGACCTTGATGGAGCATGGGCGGAGTAGACATTGGTGCTGGATGACCTTGGTGGAGCATGGGTGGAGTAGACATTGGTGCTGGAAGACCTTGGTGGAGCATGGGCGGAGTAGACATTGGTGCTGGATGACCTTGGTGGAGCATGGGTGGAGTAGACATTGGTGCTGGAAGACCTTGGTGGAGCATGGGCAGAGTAGACATGGGTGGAGTAGACATTGGTGCTGGAAAACCTTGGTGGAGCATGGGTGGAGTAGACATGGGTGGAGTAGACATGGGTGGAGTAGACATGGGCGGAGTAGACATGGGCGGAGTAGACATGGGCGGAGTAGACATGGGCGGAGTAGACATGGGCGGAGTAGACATGGGCGGAGTAGACATGGGCGGAGTAGACATGGGCGGAGTAGACATGGGCGGAGTAGACATGGGCGGAGTAGACATGGGCGGAGTAGACATGGGCGGAGTAGACATGGGCGGAGTAGACATGGGCGGAGTAGACATGGGCGGAGTAGACATGGGCGGAGTAGACATGGGCGGAGTAGACATGGGCGGAGTAGACATGGGCGGAGTAGACATGGGCGGAGTAGACATGGGCGGAGTAGACATGGGCGGAGTAGACATGGGCGGAGTAGACATGGGCGGAGTAGACATGGGCGGAGTAGACATGGGCGGAGTAGACATGGGCGGAGTAGACATGGGCGGAGTAGACATGGGCGGAGTAGACATGGGCGGAGTAGACATGGGCGGAGTAGACATTGGTGCTGGATGAAAGGAAAGTTGACATCGTGGGGCTCATGAATTTCCTCATGTTCTGCTTCAGACCAGTGCCAACTGCTCACTTAAAATATGGTTTCTTGGTTTTTAATTGTAGTAAATATATTTGTCATGTATTGTCTGGTATAATACACAGGTTCTACCTCCAGTTGTAATGTACTGAATGGTCTTTAGTATGTATATAATACACAGGTTCTACCTCCAGTTGTAATGTACTGAATGGTCTTTAGTATGTATATAATACACAGGTTCTACCTCCAGTTGTAATGTACTGAATGGTCTTTAGTATGTATATAATACACAGGTTCTACCTCAGTTGTAATGTACTGAATGGTATTTAGTATATAATACACAGGTTCTACCTCCGTCTGTGTCTGCAGGAGGAAGTGGACAGTTTGAGTCCTGTTCTCAGGGACAACCCTCAGCTTCATGAAGAGGTCGGTTCTGGCTCAAAGATCAAAAGGTTCAGGACATTTTTTTGCAAGGTAAGAAACACTGATGTATTTAATATTTAACAAACCCAACCAACTTGCTGTTCACTGTGATGATGCTTAGTCCTTGAGTCCTATTCCCTATATAGAACACTACTGTTGACCAGAGCCCTATTCCCTATATAGAACACTACTGTTGACCAGAGCCCTATTCCTATACAGAACACTACTGTTGACCAGAGCCCTATTCCCTATATAGAACACTACTGTTGACCAGAGCCTATTCCCTATATAGTACACTACTGTTGACCAGAGCCCTATTCCCTATATAGAACACTACTGTTGACCAGAGCCCTATTCCCTATATAGAACACTACTGTTGACCAGAGTCCTATTCCCTATATAGAACACTACTGTTGACCAGAGCCCTATTCCCTATATAGAACACTACTGTTGACCAGAGTCCTATTCCCTATATAGTACACTACTGTTGACCAGAGCCCTATTCCCTATATAGAACACTACTGTTGACCAGAGCCCTATTCCCTATATAGAACACTACTGTTGACCAGAGCCCTATTCCCTATATAGAACACTACTGTTGACCAGAGCCCTATTCCCTATATAGAACACTACTGTTGACCAGAGCCTATTCCCTACAGATGTCTGAATTTGTACATCTAGCCAGGCTACAGATGTCTGAATTGGTACATCTAGCCAGGCTACAGATGTCTGAATTGTATCCGAAGTGGAATAAGTGACTAGTTTCAGTCTGTGTTTAACCCCAAGATGCTGTGTGTCACCATGTTGCACCTGTCCCCTGTCCTTCAGGTCCGTATTCATTAAATGGTTACCGAGTTCGTGTTTACAGACAAGACTCAGCCACTCAGTGGTTCACAGGGATCATCACACATCATGACCTCTTCAGCCGTAATATGGTTGTGATGAATGACCAGGTAAATACACTCCTGTCTCCATATTAAATACACCTCTATACTCCTGTCTCCATATTAAATACACCTCTATACTCCTGTCTCCATATTAAATACACCTCTATACTCCTCCATATTAAATACACCTCTATACTCCTCCATGTTAAATACACCTCTATACTCCTGTCTCCATATTAAATACACCTCTATACTCCTGTCTCCATATTAAATACACCTCTATACTCCTGTCTCCATGTTAAATACACCTCTATACTCCTGTCTCCATATTAAATACACCTCTATACTCCTGTCTCCATGTTAAATACACCTCTATACTGTCTCCATATTAAATACACCTCTATACTCCTCCATATTAAATACACCTCTATACTCCTGTCTCCATATTAAATACACCTCTATACTCCTGTCTCCATATTAAATACACCTCTATACTCCTCCATGTTAAATACACCTCTATACTCCTGTCTCCATATATACACCTCTATACTCCTCCATGTTAAATACACCTCTATACTCCTGTCTCCATATTAAATACACCTCTATACTCCTCCATGTTAAATACACCTCTATACTCCTGTCTCCATATTAAATACACCTCTATACTCCTCCATATTAAATACACCTCTATACTCCTCCATGTTAAATACACCTCTATACTCCTGTCTCCATATTAAATACACCTCTATACTCCTCCATATTAAATACACCTCTATACTCCTCCATATTAAATACACCTCTATACTCCTCCATATTAAATACACCTCTATACTCCTGTCTCCATATTAAATACACCTCTATACTCCTGTCTCCATGTTAAATACACCTCTATACTCCTCCATATTAAATACACCTCTATACTCCTGTCTCCATATTAAATACACCTCTATACTCCTCCATATTAAATACACCTCTATACTCCTATCTCCATATTAAATACACCTCTATACTCCTATCTCCATATTAAATACACCTCTATACTCCTCCATATTAAATACACCTCTATACTCCTGTCTCCATATTAAATACACCTCTATACTCCTGTCTCCATGTTAAATACACCTCTATACTCCTCCATATTAAATACACCTCTATACTCCTCCATGTTAAATACACCTCTATACTCCTGTCTCCATATTAAATACACCTCTATACTCCTCCATATTAAATACACCTCTATACTCCTGTCTCCATATTAAATACACCTCTATACTCCTCCATATTAAATACACCTCTATACTCCTGTCTCCATATTAAATACACCTCTATACTCCTGTCTCCATATTAAATACACCTCTATACTCCTGTCTCCATATTAAATACACCTCTATACTCCTGTCTCCATATTAAATACACCTCTATACTCCTGTCTCCATATTAAATACACCTCTATACTCCTCCATATTAAATACACCTCTATACTCCTGTCTCCATATTAAATACACCTCTATACTCCTCCATATTAAATACACCTCTATACTCCTGTCTCCATATTAAATACACCTCTATACTCCTCCATATTAAATACACCTCTATACTCCTGTCTCCATATTAAATACACCTCTATACTCCTGTCTCCATGTTAAATACACCTCTATACTCCTGTCTCCATATTAAATACACCTCTATACTCCTGTCTCCATATTAAATACACCTCTATACTCCTCCATATTAAATACACCTCTATACTCCTGTCTCCATATTAAATACACCTCTATACTCCTGTCTCCATATTAAATACACCTCTATACTCCTCCATGTTAAATACACCTCTATACTCCTGTCTCCATATTAAATACACCTCTATACTCCTGTCTCCATGTTAAATACACCTCTATACTCCTGTCTCCATATTAAATACACCTCTATACTCCTCCATATTAAATACACCTCTATACTCCTGTCTCCATGTTAAATACACCTCTATACTCCTGTCTCCATATTAAATACACCTCTATACTCCCTCCATGTTAAATACACCTCTATACTCCTGTCTCCATATTAAATACACCTCTATACTCCTGTCTCCATGTTAAATACACCTCTATACTCCTGTCTCCATATTAAATACACCTCTATACTCCTGTCTCCATATTAAATACACCTCTATACTCCTGTCTCCATATTAAATACACCTCTATACTCCTCCATATTAAATACACCTCTATACTCCTCCATGTTAAATACACCTCTATACTCCCTCCATATTAAATACACCTCTATACTCCTGTCTCCATATTAAATACACCTCTATACTCCTCCATATTAAATACACCTCTATACTCCTGTCTCCATATTAAATACACCTCTATACTCCTGTCTCCATATTAAATACACCTCTATACTCCTGTCTCCATATTAAATACACCTCTATACTCCTCCATATTAAATACACCTCTATACTCCTGTCTCCATATTAAATACACCTCTATACTCCTCCATATTAAATACACCTCTATACTCCTCCATATTAAATACACCTCTATACTCCTCCATATTAAATACACCTCTATACTCCTCCATATTAAATACACCTCTATACTCCTGTCTCCATGTTAAATACACCTCTATACTCCTCCATATTAAATACACCTCTATACTCCTGTCTCCATATTAAATACACCTCTATACTCCTGTCTCCATATTAAATACACCTCTATACTCCTGTCTCCATGTTAAATACACCTCTATACTCCTCCATATTAAATACACCTCTATACTCCTGTCTCCATATTAAATACACCTCTATACTCCTGTCTCCATGTTAAATACACCTCTATACTCCTCCATATTAAATACACCTCTATACTCCTGTCTCCATATTAAATACACCTCTATACTCCTCCATGTTAAATACACCTCTATACTCCTGTCTCCATATTAAATACACCTCTATACTCCTGTCTCCATATTAAATACACCTCTATACTCCTGTCTCCATGTTAAATACACCTCTATACTCCTGTCTCCATATTAAATACACCTCTATACTCCTGTCTCCATATTAAATACACCTCTATACTCCTGTCTCCATATTAAATACACCTCTATACTCCTGTCTCCATATTAAATACACCTCTATACTCCTGTCTCCATATTAAATACACCTCTATACTCCTCCATATTAAATACACCTCTATACTCCTGTCTCCATATTAAATACACCTCTATACTCCTCCATATTAAATACACCTCTATACTCCTGTCTCCATATTAAATACACCTCTATACTCCTCCATATTAAATACACCTCTATACTCCTGTCTCCATATTAAATACACCTCTATACTCCTGTCTCCATGTTAAATACACCTCTATACTCCTGTCTCCATGTTAAATACACCTCTATACTCCTGTCTCCATATTAAATACACCTCTATACTCCTGTCTCCATGTTAAATACACCTCTATACTCCTGTCTCCATATTAAATACACCTCTATACTCCTCCATATTAAATACACCTCTATACTCCTGTCTCCATGTTAAATACACCTCTATACTCCTGTCTCCATATTAAATACACTCTATACTCCTCCATGTTAAATACACCTCTATACTCCTGTCTCCATATTAAATACACCTCTATACTCCTGTCTCCATGTTAAATACACCTCTATACTCCTGTCTCCATATTAAATACACCTCTATACTCCTCCATATTAAATACACCTCTATACTCCTGTCTCCATGTTAAATACACCTCTATACTCCTGTCTCCATATTAAATACACCTCTATACTCCTCCATGTTAAATACACCTCTATACTCCTGTCTCCATATTAAATACACCTCTATACTCCTGTCTCCATGTTAAATACACCTCTATACTCCTGTCTCCATATTAAATACACCTCTATACTCCTGTCTCCATATTAAATACACCTCTATACTCCTGTCTCCATATTAAATACACCTCTATACTCCTCCATGTTAAATACACCTCTATACTCCTCCATATTAAATACACCTCTATACTCCTGTCTCCATATTAAATACACCTCTATACTCCTCCATATTAAATACACCTCTATACTCCTCCATATTAAATACACCTCTATACTCCTGTCTCCATATTAAATACACCTCTATACTCCTCCATATTAAATACACCTCTATACTCCTCCATATTAAATACACCTCTATACTCCTCCATATTAAATACACCTCTATACTCCTCCATATTAAATACACCTCTATACTCCTGTCTCCATGTTAAATACACCTCTATACTCCTCCATATTAAATACACCTCTATACTCCTGTCTCCATATTAAATACACCTCTATACTCCTGTCTCCATATTAAATACACCTCTATACTCCTGTCTCCATGTTAAATACACCTCTATACTCCTCTATATTAAATACACCTCTATACTCCTGTCTCCATATTAAATACACCTCTATACTCCTGTCTCCATGTTAAATACACCTCTATACTCCTCCATATTAAATACACCTCTATACTCCTGTCTCCATATTAAATACACCTCTATACTCCTCCATGTTAAATACACCTCTATACTCCTGTCTCCATATTAAATACACCTCTATACTCCTGTCTCCATATTAAATACACCTCTATACTCCTGTCTCCATGTTAAATACACCTCTATACTCCTGTCTCCATATTAAATACACCTCTATACTCCTGTCTCCATATTAAATACACCTCTATACTCCTCCATATTAAATACACCTCTATACTCCTGTCTCCATATTAAATACACCTCTATACTCCTCCATATTAAATACACCTCTATACTCCTCCATATTAAATACACCTCTATACTCCTATCTCCATATTAAATACACCTCTATACTCCTCCATATTAAATACACCTCTATACTCCTGTCTCCATATTAAATACACCTCTATACTCCTGTCTCCTGTCTCCATGTTAAATACACCTCTATACTCCTCCATATTAAATACACCTCTATACTGTCTCCATATTAAATACACCTCTATCTCCATATTAAATACACCTCTATACTCCTGTCTCCATATTAAATACACCTCTATACTCCTCCATATTAAATACACCTCTATACTCCTGTCTCCATATTAAATACACCTCTATACTCCTGTCTCCATATTAAATACACCTCTATACTCCTGTCTCCATATTAAATACACCTCTATACTCCTGTCTCCATATTAAATACACCTCTATACTCCTGTCTCCATATTAAATACACCTCTATACTCCTCCATATTAAATACACCTCTATACTCCTGTCTCCATATTAAATACACCTCTATACTCCCTCCATATTAAATACACCTCTATACTCCTGTCTCCATATTAAATACACCTCTATACTCCTCCATATTAAATACACCTCTATACTCCTGTCTCCATACTCCTCCATATTAAATACACCTCTATACTCCTGTCTCCATATTAAATACACTATACTCCTCCATATTAAATACACTCTATACTCCTCCATATTAAATACACCTCTATACTCCTGTCTCCATATTAAATACACCTCTATACCTCCATATTAAATACACCTCTATACTCCTCCATATTAAATACACCTCTATACTCCTCCATATTAAATACACCTCTATACTCCTCCATATTAAATACACCTCTATACTCCTGTCTCCATGTTAAATACACCTCTATACTCCTCCATATTAAATACACCTCTATACTCCTGTCTCCATATTAAATACACCTCTATACTCCTGTCTCCATATTAAATACACCTCTATACTCCTGTCTCCATGTTAAATACACCTCTATACTCCTGTCTCCATATTAAATACACCTCTATACTCCTGTCTCCATATTAAATACACCTCTATACTCCTGTCTCCATATTAAATACACCTCTATACTCCTGTCTCCATATTAAATACACCTCTATACTCCTGTCTCCATATTAAATACACCTCTATACTCCTGTCTCCATATTAAATACACCTCTATACTCCTGTCTCCATATTAAATACACCTCTATACTCCTGTCTCCATGTTAAATACACCTCTATACTCCTGTCTCCATATTAAATACACCTCTATACTCCTGTCTCCATATTAAATACACCTCTATACTCCTGTCTCCATATTAAATACACCTCTATACTCCTCCATATTAAATACACCTCTATACTCCTGTCTCCTGTCTCCATATTAAATACACCTCTATACTCCTGTCTCCATATTAAATACACCTCTATACTCCTGTCTCCATATTAAATACACCTCTATACTCCTGTCTCCATATTAAATACACCTCTATACTCCATGTTAAATACACCTCTATACTCCTCCATATTAAATACACCTCTATACTCCTGTCTCCATATTAAATACACCTCTATACTCCTCCATATTAAATACACCTCTATACTCCTCTCCATATTAAATACACCTCTATACTCCTCCATATTAAATACACCTCTATACTCCTCCATATTAAATACACCTCTATACTCCTGTCTCCATATTAAATACACCTCTATACTCCTGTCTCCATATTAAATACACCTCTATACTCCTGTCTCCATATTAAATACACCTCTATACTCCTGTCTCCATATTAAATACACCTCTATACTCCTGTCTCCATATTAAATACACCATATTAAATACACCTCTATACTCCTGTCTCCATATTAAATACACCTCTATACTCCTGTCTCCATATTAAATACACCTCCATATTAAATACCTCTATACTCCTGTCTCCATATTAAATACACCTCTATACTCCTCCATATTAAATACACCTCTATACTCCTGTCTCCATATTAAATACACCTCTATACTCCTCCATATTAAATACACCTCTATACTCCTGTCTCCATATTAAATACACCTCTATACTCCTGTCTCCATGTTAAATACACCTCTATACTCCTGTCTCCATATTAAATACACCTCTATACTCCTGTCTCCATATTAAATACACCTCTATACTCCTCCATATTAAATACACCTCTATACTCCTGTCTCCATATTAAATACACCTCTATACTCCTGTCTCCATATTAAATACACCTCTATACTCCTGTCTCCATATTAAATACACCTCTATACTCCCTCCATATTAAATACACCTCTATACTCCTGTCTCCATATTAAATACACCTCTATACTCCTCCATATTAAATACACCTCTATACTCCCTCCATATTAAATACACCTCTATACTCCTGTCTAAATACACCTCTATACTCCTGTCTCCATATTAAATACACCTCTATACTCCTGTCTCCATGTTAAATACACCTCTATACTCCTGTCTCCATATTAAATACACCTCTATACTCCTGTCTCCATATTAAATACACCTCTATACTCCTGTCTCCATATTAAATACACCTCTATACTCCTGTCTCCATATTAAATACACCTCTATACTCCTGTCTCCATATTAAATACACCTCTATACTCCTGTCTCCATATTAAATACACCTCTATACTCCTGTCTCCATATTAAATACACCTCTATACTGTCTCCATATTAAATACACCTCTATACTCCTGTCTCCATATTAAATACACCTCTATACTCCTCCATATTAAATACACCTCTATACTCCTGTCTCCATATTAAATACACCTCTATACTCCTGTCTCCATATTAAATACACCTCTATACTCCTCCATATTAAATACACCTCTATACTCCTGTCTCCATATTAAATACACCTCTATACTCCTGTCTCCATATTAAATACACCTCTATACTCCTGTCTCCATATTAAATACCTCTAACTCCTCCATATTAAATACACCTCTATACTCCTGTCTCCATATTAAATACACCTCTATACTCCTCCATATTAAATACACCTCTATACTCCTGTCTCCATATTAAATACACCTCTATACATATTAAATCCTATACTCTCCATATTAAATACACCTCTATACTCCTGTCTCCATATTAAATACACCTCTATACTCCTGTCTCCATATTAAATACACCTCTATACTCCTGTCTCCATATTAAATACACCTCTATACTCCTGTCTCCATGTTAAATACACCTCTATACTCCTCCATATTAAATACACCTCTATACTCCTGTCTCCATATTAAATACACCTCTATACTCCTCCATATTAAATACACCTCTATACTCCTGTCTCCATATTAAATACACCTCTATACTCCTGTCTCCATATTAAATACACCTCTATACTCCTGTCTCCATATTAAATACACCTCTATACTCCTGTCTCCATATTAAATACACCTCTATACTCCTGTCTCCATATTAAATACACCTCTATACTCCTGTCTCCATATTAAATACACCTCTATACTCCTGTCTCCATATTAAATACACCTCTATACTCCTGTCTCCATATTAAATACACCTCTATACTCCTGTCTCCATATTAAATACACCTCTATACTCCTGTCTCCATATTAAATACACCTCTATACTCTGTCTCCATATTAAATACACACCTCCATATTAAATACACTCCTGTCTCCATATTAAATACACCTCTATACTCCATATTAAATACACCTCTATACTCCTCCATATTAAATACACCTCTATACTCCTGTCTCCATATTAAATACACCTCTATACTCCTGTCTCCATGTTAAATACACCTCTATACTCCTGTCTCCATGTTAAATACACCTCTATACTCCTGTCTCCATATTAAATACACCTCTATACTCCTGTCTCCATATTAAATACACCTCCATATTAAATACACCTCCTCCATATTAAATACACCTCTATACTCCTGTCTCCATGTTAAATACACCTCTATACTCCTGTCTCCATATTAAATACACCTCTATACTCCT
>NW_025747011.1:27500-45000 GCF_021184085.1 Oncorhynchus gorbuscha
GCTCATAGTGCACTACTTCAGACCAGGGCTCATAGTGCACTACTTCAGACCAGGGCTCATAGTGCACTACTTCAGACCAGGGCTCATAGTGCACTACTTCAGACCAGGGCTCATAGTGCACTACTTCAGACCAGGGCTCATAGTGCACTACTTCAGACCAGGGCTCATAGTGCACTACTTCAGAAGGGCTCATAGTGCACTACTTCAGACCAGGGCTCATAGTGCACTACTTCAGACCAGGGCTCATAGTGCACTACTTCAGACCAGGGCTCATAGTGCACTACTTCAGACCAGGGCTCATAGTGCACTACTCAGACCAGGGCTCATAGTGCACTACTTCAGACCAGGGCTCATAGTGCACTACTTCAGACCAGGGCTCATAGTGCACTACTTCAGACCAGGGCTCATAGTGCACTACTTCAGACCAGGGCTCATAGTGACACTACTTCAGAAGGGCTTAGTGCACTACTTCAGACAGGCTCATAGTGGGCTCATAGTGCACTACTTCAGACCAGGGCTCATAGTGCACTACTCAGACCAGGGCTCAGTGCACTACTTCAGACCAGGGCTCATAGTGCACTACTTCAGACCAGGGCTCATAGTGCACTACTTCAGACCAGGGCTCATAGTGCACTACTTCAGACCAGGGCTCATAGTGCACTACTCAGACCAGGGCTCATAGTGCACTACTTCAGACCAGGGCTCATAGTGCACTACTTCAGACCAGGGCTCATAGTGCACTACTTTCAGTGCACTACTTCAGACCAGGGCTCATAGTGCACTACTTCAGACCAGGGCTCATAGTGCACTACTTCAGACCAGGGCTCATAGTGCACTACTTCAGACACCAGGGCTCATAGTGCACTACTTCAGACCAGGGCTCATAGTGCACTACTTCAGACCAGGGCTCATAGTGCACTACTTCAGACCAGGGCTCATAGTGCACTACTTCAGACCAGGGCTCATAGTGCACTACTTCAGACCAGGGCTCATAGTGCACTACTTCAGACCAGGGCTCATAGTGCACTACTTCAGACCAGGGCTCATAGTGCACTACTTCAGACCAGGGCTCATAGTGCACTACTTCAGACCAGGGCTCATAGTGCACTACTTCAGACCAGGGCTCATACCAGGGCTCATAGTGCACTACTTCAGACCAGGGCTCATAGTGCACTACTTCAGACCAGGGCTCATAGTGCACTACTTCAGACCAGGGCTCATAGTGCACTACTTCAGACCAGGGCTCATAGTGCACTACTTCAGACCAGGGCTCATAGTGCACTACTTCAGACCAGGGCTCATAGTGCACCACTTCAGACCAGGGCTCATAGTGCACTACTTCAGACCAGGGCTCATAGTGTGCACTACTTCAGACCAGGGCTCATAGTGCACTACTTCAGACCAGGGCTCATAGTGCACTACTTCAGACCAGGGCTCATAGTGCTACTTCAGACCAGGGCTCATAGTGCACTACTTCAGACCAGGGCTCATAGTGCACTACTTCAGACCAGGGCTCATAGTGCACTACTTCAGACCAGGGCTCATAGTGCACTACTTCAGACCAGGGCTCATAGTGCACTACTTCAGACCAGGGCTCATAGTGCACTACTTCAGACCAGGGCTCATAGTGCACTACTTCAGACCAGGGCTCATAGTGCACTACTTCAGACCAGGGCTCATAGTGCACTACTTCAGACCAGGGCTCATAGTGCACTACTTCAGACCAGGGCTCATAGTGCACTACTTCAGACCAGGGCTCATAGTGCACTACTTCAGACCAGGGCTCATAGTGCACTACTTCAGACCAGGGCTCATAGTGCACTACTTCAGACCAGGGCTCATAGTGCACTACTTCAGACCAGGGCTCATAGTGCACTACTTCAGACCAGGGCTCATAGTGCACTACTTCAGACCAGGGCTCATAGTGCACTACTTCAGACCAGGGCTCATAGTGCACTACTTCAGACCAGGGCTCATAGTGCACTACTTCAGACCAGGGCTCATAGTGCACTACTTCAGACCAGGGCTCATAGTGCACTACTTCAGACCAGGGCTCATAGTGCACTACTTCAGACCAGGGCTCATAGTGCACCACTTCAGACCAGGGCTCATAGTGCACTACTTCAGACCAGGGCTCATAGTGCACTACTTCAGACCAGGGCTCATAGTGCACTACTTCAGACCAGGGCTCATAGTGCACTACTTCAGACCAGGGCTCATAGTGCACCACTTCAGACCAGGGCTCATAGTGCACTACTTCAGACCAGGGCTCATAGTGCACTACTTCAGACCAGGGCTCATAGTGCACTACTTCAGACCAGGGCTCATAGTGCACTATGTAAGGAATAGGGTTCCGTTGGGAAGCGGTCTAGGACTGATGCTGTGTACTGATGCTGTGTACTGATGCTGTGTACTGATGCTGTGTACTGATGCTGTGTACTGATGCTGTGTACTGATGCTGTTCATTCTGCTGCTTGTCATTTAGAATTCTAATATATATCCTCTGATTCATCTCTCAGACTAATCTAATATATATCCTCTGATTCATCTCTCAGACTAATCTAATATATATCCTCTGATTCATCTCTCAGACTAATCTAATATATTCTCCTCTGATTCATCTCTCAGACTAATCTAATATATATCCTCTGATTCATCTCTCAGACTAATCTAATATATATCCTCTGATTCATCTCTCAGACTAATCTAATATATATCCTCTGATTCATCTCTCAGACTAATCTAATATATTCTCCTCTGATTCATCTCTCAGACTAATCTAATATATCCTCTGATTCATCTCTCAGACTAATCTAATATATATCCTCTGATTCATCTCTCAGACTAATCTAATATATATCCTCTGATTCATCTCTCAGACTAATCTAATATATATCCTCTG
The DNA here is from genome assembly GCF_021184085.1 of Oncorhynchus gorbuscha. Lineage (NCBI taxonomy): Eukaryota > Metazoa > Chordata > Actinopteri > Salmoniformes > Salmonidae > Oncorhynchus > Oncorhynchus gorbuscha. Next base: position 30,403 of record NW_025747011.1, read on the forward strand.
ATTCATCTCTACAGACTAATCTAATATATTCTCCTCTGATTCATCTCTCAGACTAATCTAATATATATCCTCTGATTCATCTCTCAGACTAATCTAATATATATCCTCTGATTCATCTCTCAGACTGATTCATCTAATAATATATCCTCTGATTCATCTCTCAGACTAATCTAATATATCATCTCTCATCTCTGACTAAGACTAATCTAATATATCCTCTGATTCATCTCTCAGACTAATCTAATATATATCCTCTGATTCATCTCTACAGACTAATCTAATATATTCTCCTCTGATTCATCTCTCCAGACTTCTTTAAAAGTACGAGCAGCAAGCAGGTGGCTGTGAACAAGCGGAGGAAAGCGGAGGAGGAAGAGGAGGAAGAGGAGAAGAAATCAGGGTTGAAAAGACTAAGAAGCGAGACTACAGTGAGGTCCGACTTCTCTGAGAGCAGTGACTCTGAGATGTCTACCAAGAGAACCAGGACGGCAGACTCCTCCTCTTCCTCAGAGCAGAACTCAGAGGAGGAGCTAAAAGGAAAGACCGGCCAGGAGGGGCACAAGACCCAGGGTTCTAAGACTGGGAAGGAGTCTGCTCTGACAGGCAGTCTCTCCCCCTGGGGTGAGGAGCTTCAGAAGGCGGAGTTTCAGCAGTCATCAGCCGACAGGGAGCAGAGGTCATCCCTGCGACAACCTCAACGACAGGGGGAACGGTCTCCACTGCAAAAGCAGCAGGCCCCTCCCCTGTCCTCCTCCTCCCAGGGCTCTGCCCCCTCTGAGGGCCAAGGGGAGTGTATCATGGAGAACAACAGCACTATGAAATCCCAGACCCATCCCCAGTCCAAGGACCAGTACACCAGCGCTGAGGTGGTCTCCAGGACCCAGACTCCCTCTCAGTATATAATCGACATCACAGCAGAGGACGCTAACGCACACATGGCCTCCCGGGAGAACTCTGAGGCCGTCTCGGCCCTGCTGGCCTCCCAGAATCCATCTGAGCCCTCCTACCTCTCTGAGCCCAGTAGACATTTGGTGCTGAACCCCTCTGTTGCCCCTCCCTCTCCCCTTCGTAAGAGCCCCTCGGAGTGTGACCTTAGGAACCAGACTCCCTCAGTGTTCGAGTGTGACCTTAGGAACCAGACTCCCTTAGTGTTAGAGTGTGACCATAGCAACCAGACTCCCTCACTGTCAGAGTGTGACCATAGCAACCAGACTCCCTCAGTGTCAGAGTGTGACCTTAGGAACCAGACTCCCTCAGTGTCAGAGTGTGACCTTAGGAACCAGACTCCCTCAGTGTCAGAGTGTGACCTTAGACACCAGACTCCCTCAGTGTCAGAGTGTGACCTTAGACACCAGACTCCCTCAGTGTCAGAGTGTGACCATAGCAACCAGACTCCCTCAGTGTCAGAGTGTGACCATAGCAACCAGACTCCCTCAGTCTCAGAGTGTGACCTTGGGAACCAGACTCCCTTGGTGTCAGAGTGTGACCTTAGGAACCAGACTCCCTTAGTGTCAGAGTGTGACCTTAGGAACCAGACTCCCTTAGTGTCAGAGTGTGACCTTAGGAACCAGACTCCCTTAGTGTCAGAGTGTGACCTTAGGAACCAGACTCCCTTAGTGTCAGAGTGTGACCTTAGGAACCAGGCTCCCTCAGTGTCAGAGTGTGACCTTAGGAACCAGACTCCCTCAGTGTCAGAGTGTGACCTTAGGAACCAGACTCCCTCAGTGTCAGAGTGTGACCTTGGGAACCAGACTCCCTCAGTGTGTAGGAAGCCGGAGGTAAAGCATGACATCGCTGGCAGCCTGGGCAGTAAGATGGGGTTAGTCCATTCAGTGGTGATCAGACCTATAGCATCAGTCAGTGAGTCTGCTGCTGTAGTAGAGAGAGAGAAGCAGCTATATTCCTCCATGCTGCCCTGCATTAAGAACGCCTCATTGGCCGACGAGGCCAGGAAATCGTACAAGCTAAGCCCCTCCCCTGATATCCCCAAGCCCCTCCCCTCCCCAGAGGCCCTGAAGCCGAAGCCCCTCTGCTCCCCTGACATTGTCAAGTCTAAAACACAGAGTGTTCTGGAGACTTGTTCTAAACCCAAACCCCTCCCCTCCCCAGAGGTGTCCAAGCATAAAGGCCGTTACCCGGACAACACCCCTCGCTCCAGCTTTAAGCCCGTCCTGGCCCGAGGGACTGAGTCGCCAGGATCTTGCACTAAGAGCCCGCTAATCATCGATAAGAACGAGCATTTCACCGTGTATCGGGACCCTGCGCTTGTCCGTCCCAACCAGGAGACCAACCACGTGTCCTATCTGCACCCCCAGCTCCACCCCTCCACGCCTCCTGCCTCACCCCCTCTTCCACCCACCACCACACATCCCACTCCCACCACCTCCTCTCCGGGGTGCTCTCTGGCCTGCCTCCAGGCCCCTTGCTGGGGGGTCATCCCCGACTAGACTCCTCAGGGCTGGGGCACCTGGGACTAGCTCATCACCACCCTGTCTCTCAGCCCCAGACACACAGCCACACCTCAGCCTCATACAACCAGCTGGGGCTGTATCCAATCATCTGGCAGTACCCCAATGAGACCCACTCCTATCCCCCCAGACTCAACCTGCCCGGGTCCAAGTGGGTGCACCCTGAAAACCCTGTCAGCTCTGAGACCAACATGAGGAGGGTGAGTACCAAACACCCAGATTCTATTCTAAATACAACTCTTTTTCCTGTTCTACTACCTCTTCTATTATGACTTCTACCTAGCAACTGTAGCATAGCAACTATGATCATGTTGCCAGTTTAAACAGCTAGCTGCTGTAGCATAGCAACTATGATCATGTTGCCAGTTTAAACAGCTAGCTGCTGTAGCATAGCAACTATGATCATGTTGCCAGTTTAAACAGCTAGCTGCTGTAGCATAGCAACTATGATCATGTTGCCAGTTTAAACAGCTAACTGCTGTATCATAGCAACTATGATCATGTTGCCAGTTTAAACAGCTAGCTGCTGTAGCATAGCAACTATGATCATGTTGCCAGTTTAAACAGCTAGCTGCTTTAGCATAGCAACTATGATCATGTTGCCAGTTTAAACAGCTAGCTACTTTAGCATAGCAACTATGATCATGTTGCCAGTTTAAGCAGCTAACTACTTTAGCATAGCAACTATGATCATGTTGCCAGTTTAAGCAGCTAACTGCTGTAGCATATCTCTCATGTTCAGTTTGTGAAGACCACTGTCCTGTCCTCTTTGTAGAAGCCATATGTTGGGAAAGCTGAGTGTTCAGGTTATTTGTTATTCTGTTCTGTTAGTAGGTCGGGGATATCCTAGTTCTAGGTTCTGTTAATAGGTAGGGGATATCCTAGTTATAGGTTCTGTTAGTAGGTCGGGGATATCCTAGTTATAGGGGATATCCTAGTTATAGGGGATATCCTAGTTATAGGGGATATCCTAGTTATAGGGGATATCCTAGTTATAGGGGATATCCTAGTTATAGGGGATATCCTAGTTATAGGGGATATCCTAGTTTAGGGGATATCCTAGTTATAGGGGATATCCCTAGGTTCTGTTATAGGGGGATATCCTAGTTATAGGGGATATCCTAGTTATAGGGGATCCTAGTTATAGGATATCCTAGTTTAGATAGGTTATAGGGGATATCCTAGTTATAGGGGATATCCTAGTTATAGGTTCTGTTATAGGTAGGGGATATCCTAGTTATAGGGGATATCCTAGTTATAGGGGATATCCTAGTTATAGGGGATATCCTAGTTATAGGGGATATCCTAGGTAGGGGATATCCTAGTTATAGGGGATATCCTAGTTCTAGGTTCTGTTAGTAGGGGTTATAGGGGATATCCTAGTTATAGGGATATCCTGATATTAGTAGGTAGGGGATATCCTAGTTATAGGGGATATCCTAGTTATAGGGGATATCCTAGTTATAGGATATCCTATAGGATATCTGTTAGACACTTCAGGATATCCTAGTTATATAGGGATATCCTAGTTTAGGTTCTGTTAGTAGGTAGGGGATATCCCTATCCTAGTTATAGGGGATATCCTAGTTATAGGGGATATCCTAGTTATAGGGGATATCCTTAGGGATATCCTAGTTATAGGGGATATCCTAGTTATAGGGGATATCCTAGTTATAGGGGATATCCTAGTTATAGGGGATATCCTAGTTATAGGTTCTGTTAGTAGGTAGGGGATATCCTAGTTATCCTAGGGATATCCTAGTTATAGGGGATATCCTAGTTATAGGGGATATCCTAGTTTAGGCAGGGGTATCTGTTAGTAGGTAGGGGATATCCTAGTTATAGGGGATATCTGTTATAGGTAGGGATATCCCTAGTTATAGGGGATATCCTAGGTTCTGTTAGTAGGGATATCCTAGGGGATATCCTAGTTATAGGGGATATCCTAGTTATAGGGGATATCCTAGTTATAGGTTCTGTTAGTAGGTAGGGGATATCCTAGTTATAGGGGATATCCTAGTTATAGGGGATATCCTAGTTATAGGGGATATCCTAGTTATAGGGGATATCCTAGTTATAGGGGTTCTGTTATAGGGGATATCCTAGTTATAGGGGATATCCTAGTTTAGGTTCTGTTAGTAGGTAGGGGATATCCTAGTTATAGAGGATATCCTAGTTATAGGTAGGGATATCCTAGTTATAGGTTCTGTTATAGGTAGGGGATATCCTAGGTTCTGTTAGTAGGTAGGGATATCCTAGTAGTTATAGGGATATCCTAGTTATAGGGGATATCCTAGTTATAGGGATATCCTAGTTATAGATATCCTAGTTAGATATCCTAGTTATAGGGGATATCCTAGTTATAGGGGATATCCTAGTTATAGGGGATATCCTAGTTATAGGTTCTGTTAGTAGGTAGGGGATATCCTAGTTATAGGGGATATCCTAGTTATAGGGGATATCCTAGTTATAGGGGATATCCTAGTTATAGGTTCTGTTAGGTAGGGGATATCCTAGTTATAGGGGATATCCTAGTTTAGGTTCTGTTAGTAGGTAGGGGATATCCTAGTTATAGAGGATATCCTAGTTTAGGTTCTGTTAGTAGGTAGGGGATATCCTAGTTATAGGTTCTGTTAGTAGGTAGGGGATATCCTAGTTATAGGTTCTGTTAGTAGGTAGGGGATATCCTAGTTATAGGGGATATCCTAGTTATAGGGGATATCCTAGTTATAGGTTCTGTTAGTAGGTAGGGGATATCCTAGTTATAGGGGATATCCTAGTTATAGGGATATCCTAGTTATAGGGGATATCCTAGTTATAGATATCCTAGTTATAGGGGATATCCTAGTTATAGGGGATATCCTAGTTATAGGGGATATCCTAGTTATAGGGATATCCTAGTTATAGGGGATATCCTAGTTATAGGGGATATCCTAGTTATAGGGATATCCTAGTTATAGGTTCTGTTAGTAGGTAGGGGATATCCTAGTTATAGGGGATATCCTAGTTATAGGGGATATCCTAGTTATAGGGGATATCCTAGTTATAGGGGATATCCTAGTTATAGGGGATATCCTAGTTATAGGGGATATCCTAGTTATAGGTTCTGTTAGTATGTAGGGGATATCCTAGTTATAGGGGATATCCTAGTTATAGGGGTATCCTAGTTATAGGTTCTGTTTAGGTAGGGGATATCCTAGTTATAGGGGATATCCTAGTTATAGGGGATATTCTAGTTATAAGGGATATCCTAGTTTAGGTTCTGTTAGTAGGTAGGGGATATCCTAGTTATAGGTTCTGTTAGTAGGTAGGGGATATCCTAGTTATAGGTTCTGTTAGTAGGTAGGGGATATCCTAGTTATAGGGGATATCCCTAGGTTCTGTTAGTAGGTAGGGGATATCCTAGTTATAGGGGATATCCTAGTTATAGGAATATCCTAGTTATAGGGGATATCCTAGTTATAGGGGATATCCTAGTTATAGGGGATATCCTAGGTTCTGTTATAGGGGATATCCTAGTTATAGGGGATATCCTAGTTATAGGGGATATCCTAGTTATAGGGGATATCCTAGTTATAGGTTCTGTTAGTAGGTAGGGGATATCCTAGTTATAGGGGATATCCTAGTTATAGGGGATATCCTAGTTATAGGGGATATCCTAGTTATAGGTTCTGTTAGTAGGTAGGGGATATCCTAGTTATAGGGGATATCCTAGTTATAGGTTCTGTTAGTAGGTAGGGGATATCCTAGTTATAGGTTCTGTTAGTAGGTAGGGGATATCCTAGTTATAGGGGATATCCTAGTTATAGGGGATATCCTAGTTATAGGGGATATCCTAGTTATAGGGGATATCCTAGTTATAGGTTCTGTTAGTAGGTAGGGGATATCCTAGTTATAGGTTCTGTTAGTAGGTAGGGGATATCCTAGTTATAGGGGATATCCTAGTTATAGGGGATATCCTAGTTATAGGGGATATCCTAGTTATAGGGGATATCCTAGTTATAGGGGATATCCTAGTTATAGGGGATATCCTAGTTATAGGGGATATCCTAGTTATAGGTTCTGTTAGTAGGTAGGGGATATCCTAGTTATAGGGGATATCCTAGTTATAGGATATCCTAGTTATAGGGGATATCCTAGTTATAGGGATATCCTAGTTATAGGGGATATCCTAGGATATCCTAGTTATAGGGGATATCCTAGTTATAGGGGATATCCTAGTTATAGGGGATATCCTAGTTATAGGGGATATCCTAGTTATAGGGGATATCCTAGTTATAGGTTCTGTTAGTAGGTAGGGGATATCCTAGTTATAGGTTCTGTTAGTAGGTAGGGGATATCCTAGTTATAGGGGATATCCTAGTTATAGGTTCTGTTAGTAGGTAGGGGATATCCTAGTTATAGGGGATATCCTAGTTATAGGGGATATCCTAGTTATAGGGGATATCCTAGTTATAGGGGATATCCTAGTTATAGGGGATATCCTAGTTATAGGGATATCCTATAGGGATATCCTAGTTATAGGATATCCTAGTTATAGGGGATATCCTAGTTATAGGTTCTGTTAGGTAGGGGATATCCTAGTTATATAGTAGGTAGGAGATATCCTAGTTATAGGGGATATCCTAGGATATCCTAGTTATAGGGGATATCCTAGTTATAGAGGATATCCTAGTTATAGGGGATATCCTAGTTATAGGATATCCTAGTTGTTAGATATCCTAGTTATAGGGGATATCCTAGGATATCCTAGTTATAGGGGATATCCTAGTTATAGGGGACTTCCTAGTTATAGGTTCTGTTAGTAGGTAGGGGATATCCTAGTTATAGGTTCTGTTAGTAGGTAGGGGATATCCTAGTTATAGGGGATATCCTAGTTATAGGGGATATCCTAGTTATAGGTTCTGTTAGTAGGTAGGGGATATCCTAGTTATAGGGGATATCCTAGTTATAGGGGATATCCTAGTTATAGGTTCTGTTAGTAGGTAGGGATATCCTAGGGGATATCCTAGTTATAGGGGATATCCTAGTTATAGGTTCTGTTAGTAGGTAGGGGATATCCTAGTTATAGGGGATATCCTAGTTATAGGGGATATCCTAGTTATAGGGGATATCCTAGTTATAGGTTCTGTTAGTAGGTAGGGGATATCCTAGTTATAGGTTCTAGTTATAGGGGATATCCTAGTTATAGGGGATATCCTAGTTATAGGTTCTGTTAGTAGGTAGGGGATATCCTAGTTATAGGGGATATCCTAGTTATAGGGGATATCCTAGTTATAGGAGGATATCCTAGTTATAGGGGATATCCTAGGATATCCTAGTTATAGGGGATATCCTAGTTATAGGGAATATCCTAGTTATAGGGGATATCCTAGTTATAGGGGATATCCTAGTTATAGGGGATATCCTAGTTATAGGTTCTGTTAGTAGGTAGGGGATATCCTAGTTATAGGGGATATCCTAGTTATAGGGGATATCCTAGTTATAGGGGATATCCTAGTTATAGGGGACTTCCTAGTTATAGGTTCTGTTAGTAGGTAGGGGATATCCTAGTTATAGGTTCTGTTAGTAGGTAGGAGATATCCTAGTTATATGGGATATCCTAGTTATAGGGGATATCCTAGTTATAGGTTCTGTTAGTAGGTAGGGGATATCCTAGTTATAGGGGATATCCTAGTTATAGGGGATATCCTAGTTATAGGGGATATCCTAGTTATAGGGGATATCCTAGTTATAGGGGATATCCTAGTTATAGGGGATATCCTAGTTATAGGGGATATCCTAGTTATAGGGGATATCCTAGTTATAGGGGATATCCTAGTTATAGGGGATATCCTAGTTATAGGGGATATCCTAGTTATAGGTTCTGTTAGTAGGTAGGGGATATCCTAGTTATAGGGGATATCCTAGTTATAGGGGATATCCTAGTTATAGGGGATATCCTAGTTATAGGGGATATCCTAGTTATAGGTTCTGTTTATAGGGGATATCCTAGTTATAGGTTCTGTTTAGGTAGGGGATATCCTAGTTATAGGGGATATCCTAGTTATAGGGGATATCTAGTTATAGGGGATATCCTAGTTTTAGGGGATATCCTAGTTATAGGTTCTGTTTAGGGATATCCTAGTTAGGGGATATCCTAGTTTATAGGGGATATCCTAGTTATAGGGGATATCCTAGTTTATAGGGGATATCCTAGTTATAGGGGATATCCTAGTTATAGGGGATATCCTAGTTATAGGGGATATCCTAGGTTCTGTTAGGTAGGGGATATCCTAGTTATAGGTTCTGTTAGTAGGTAGGGGATATCCTAGTTATAGGGGATATCCTAGTTATAGGGGATATCCTAGTTATAGGGGATATCCTAGTTATAGGTTCTGTTAGTAGGTAGGGGATATCCTAGTTATAGGGGATATCCTAGTTATAGGGGATATCCTAGTTATAGGGGATATCCTAGTTATAGGGGATATCCTAGTTATAAGGGATATCCTAGTTTAGGTTCTGTTAGTAGGTAGGGGATATCCTAGTTATAGGTTCTGTTAGTAGGTAGGGGATATCCTAGTTATAGGTTCTGTTAGTAGGTAGGGGATATCCTAGTTATAGGGGATATCCTAGTTTAGGTTCTGTTAGTAGGTAGGGGATATCCTAGTTATAGGGGATATCCTAGTTATAGGGAATATCCTAGTTATAGGGGATATCCTAGTTATAGGGGATATCCTAGTTATAGGTTCTGTTAGTAGGTAGTGGATATCCTAGTTATAGGGGATATCCTAGTTATAGTTAGTAGGTAGGGGATATCCTAGTTATAGGTTCTGTTAGTAGGTAGGGGATATCCTAGTTATAGGGGATATCCTAGTTATAGGGGATATCCTAGTTATAGGGGATATCCTAGTTATAGGGGATATCCTAGTTATAGGGGATATCCTAGTTATAGGGGATATCCTAGTTATAGGTTCTAGTTATAGGTAGGGGATATCCTAGTTATAGGGGATATCCTAGTTATAGGGGATATCCTAGTTATAGGTTCTGTTAGTAGGTAGGGGATATCCTAGTTATAGGGGATATCCTAGTTATAGGGAATATCCTAGTTATAGGGAATATCCTAGTTATAGGTTCTGTTAGTAGGTCGGGGATATCCTAGTTATAGGGGATATCCTAGTTATAGGGGATATCCTAGTTATAGGGGTTATATCCTAGGGGGGATATCCTAGTTATAGGGGATATCCTAGTTATAGGGATATCCTAGTTATAGGGATATCCTAGGTTCTGTTAGTAGGTAGGGGATATCCTAGTTATAGGGGATATCCTAGTTATAGGTTCTGTTAGTAGGTAGGGATATCCTAGTTATAGGGGATATCCTAGTTATAGGGGATATCCTAGTTATAGGTTCTGTTAGTAGGTAGGGGATATCCTAGTTATAGGGGATATCCTAGTTATAGGGGATATCCTAGTTATAGGTTCTGTTAGTAGGTAGGGGATATCCTAGTTATAGGGGATATCCTAGTTATAGGGGATATCCTAGTTATAGGGGATATCCTAGTTATAGGTTCTGTTAGTATGTAGGGGATATCCTAGTTATAGGGGATATCCTAGTTATAGGGGATATCCTAGTTATAGGGGATATCCTAGTTATAGGTTCTGTTAGTAGGTAGGGGATATCCTAGTTATAGGGGATATCCTAGTTATAGGGGATATCCTAGTTATAGGGGATATCCTAGTTATAGGGGATATCCTAGTTATAGGGGATATCCTAGTTATAGGGGATATCCTAGTTATAGGGGATATCCTAGTTATAGGTTCTGTTAGTAGGTAGGGGATATCCTAGTTATAGGGGATATCCTAGTTATAGGGGATATCCTAGTTATAGGTTCTGTTAGTAGGTAGGGGATATCCTAGTTATAGGGATATCCTAGTTATAGGTTCTGTTAGTAGGTAGGGGATATCCTAGTTTAGGGGATATCCTAGTTATAGGGGATATCCTAGTTATAGGGGATATCCTAGTTATAGGATATCCTAGTTATAGGGGATATCCTAGTTATAGGGGATATCCTAGTTATAGGGGATATCCTAGTTATAGGTTCTGTTAGTAGGTAGGGGATATCCTAGTTATAGGGGATATCCTAGTTATAGGATATCCTAGTTATAGGTTCTGTTAGTAGGTAGGGGATATCCTAGGGGATATCCTAGTTATAGGGGATATCCTAGTTATAGGGGATATCCTAGTTATAGGTTCTGTTAGTAGGTAGGGGATATCCTAGTTATAGGGGATATCCTAGTTATAGGTTCTGTTAGTAGGTAGGGGATATCCTAGTTATAGGGGATATCCTAGTTATAGGTTCTGTTAGTAGGTAGGGGATATCCTAGTTATAGGGGATATCCTAGTTATAGGGGATATCCTAGTTATAGGTTCTGTTAGTAGGTAGGGGATATCCTAGTTATAGGGGATATCCTAGTTATAGGGGATATCCTAGTTATAGGGGATATCCTAGTTATAGGGGATATCCTAGTTATAGGGGATATCCTAGTTATAGGGGATATCCTAGTTCTAGGGGATATCCTAGTTATAGGGGATATCCTAGTTATAGGGGATATCCTAGTTATAGGGGATATCCTAGTTATAGGGGATATCCTAGTTATAGGTTCTGTTAGTAGGTAGGGGATATCCTAGTTATAGGGGATATCCTAGTTATAGGGGATATCCTAGTTATAGGGGATATCCTAGTTATAGGGGATATTGTAGTTATAGGTTCTGTTAGTAGGTAGGGGATATCCTAGTTATAGGGGATATCCTAGTTATAGGGGATATCCTAGTTATAGGTTCTGTTAGTAGGTAGGGGATATCCTAGTTATAGGGGATATCCTAGTTATAGGTTCTGTTAGTATGTAGGGGATATCCTAGTTATAGGGGATATCCTAGTTATAGGGGATATCCTAGTTATAGGTTCTGTTAGTAGGTAGGGGATATCCTAGTTATAGGGGATATCCTAGTTATAGGGGATATCCTAGTTATAGGGGATATCCTAGTTATAGGGGATATCCTAGTTATAGGGGATATCCTAGTTATAGGTTCTGTTAGTAGGTAGGGGATATCCTAGTTATAGGGGATATCCTAGTTATAGGGGATATCCTAGTTATAGGTTCTGTTAGTAGGTAGGGGATATCCTAGTTATAGGGGATATCCTAGTTATAGGGGATATCCTAGTTATAGGGAATATCCTAGTTATAGGGGATATCCTAGTTATAGGTTCTGTTAGTAGGTAGGGGATATCCTAGTTATAGGGGATATCCTAGTTATAGGGGATATCCTAGTTATAGGGGATATCCTAGTTATAGGGGATATCCTAGTTATAGGGGATATCCTAGTTATAGGGGATATCCTAGTTATAGGTTCTGTTAGTAGGTAGGGATATCCTAGTTATAGGGGATATCCTAGTTATAGGTTCCTAGTAGGTAGGGGATATCCTAGTTATAGGGGATATCCTAGTTATAGGTTCTGTTAGTAGGTAGGGGATATCCTAGTTATAGGGGATATCCTAGTTATAGGTTCTGTTAGTAGGTAGGGGATATCCTAGTTATAGGGGATATCCTAGTTATAGGTTCTGTTAGTAGGTAGGGGATATCCTAGTTATAGGGGATATCCTAGTTATAGGTTCTGTTAGTAGGTAGGGGATATCCTAGTTATAGGGGATATCCTAGTTATAGGGATATCCTAGTTATAGGGGATATCCTAGTTATAGGGGATATCCTAGTTATAGGGGATATCCTAGTTATAGGGGATATCCTAGTTATAGGGGATATCCTAGTTATAGGGGATATCCTAGTTATAGGTTCTGTTAGTAGGTAGGGGATATCCTAGTTATAGGGGATATCCTAGTTATAGGGGATATCCTAGTTATAGGTTCTGTTAGTAGGTAGGGGATATCCTAGTTATAGGGGATATCCTAGTTATAGGGGATATCCTAGTTATAGGGGATATCCTAGTTATAGGTTCTGTTAGTAGGTAGGGGATATCCTAGTTATAGGGGATATCCTAGTTATAGGGGATATCCTAGTTATAGGATATCCTAGTTATAGGGGATATCCTAGTTATAGGGGATATCCTAGTTATAGGGGATATCCTAGTTATAGGGGATATCCTAGTTATAGGTTCTGTTAGTAGGTAGGGGATATCCTAGTTATAGGGGATATCCTAGTTATAGGTTCTGTTAGTAGGTAGGGGATATCCTAGTTATAGGGGATATCCTAGTTATAGGGGATATCCTAGTTATAGGGGATATCCTAGTTATAGGGGATATCCTAGTTATAGGGGATATCCTAGTTATAGGTTCTGTTAGTAGGTAGGGGATATCCTAGTTATAGGGGATATCCTAGTTATAGGGGATATCCTAGTTATAGGGGATATCCTAGTTATAGGGGATATCCTAGTTATAGGGAATATCCTAGTTATAGGTTCTGTTAGTAGGTAGGGGATATCCTAGTTATAGGGGATATCCTAGTTATAGGGGATATCCTAGTTATAGGGGATATCCTAGTTATAGGGGATATCCTAGTTATAGGGGATATCTTAGTTATAGGGGATATCCTAGTTATAGGGGATATCCTAGTTATAGGGGATATCCTAGTTATAGGGGATATCCTAGTTATAGGGGATATCCTAGTTATAGGGGATATCCTAGTTATAGGGGATATCCTAGTTATAGGGAATATCCTAGTTATAGGTTCTGTTAGTAGGTAGGGGATATCCTAGTTATAGGGGATATCCTAGTTATAGGGGATATCCTAGTTATAGGGGATATCCTAGTTATAGGGGATATCCTAGTTATAGGGGATATCCTAGTTATAGGGGATATCTTAGTTATAGGGGATATCCTAGTTATAGGGGATATCCTAGTTATAGGGAATATCCTAGTTATAGGTTCTGTTAGTAGGTAGGGGATATCCTAGTTATAGGGGATATCCTAGTTATAGGGGATATCCTAGTTATAGGGGATATCCTAGTTATAGGGGATATCCTAGTTATAGGGGATATCCTAGTTATAGGTTCTGTTAGTAGGTAGTGGATATCCTAGTTATAGGGGATATCCTAGTTATAGGGGATATCCTAGTTATAGGGGATATCCTAGTTATAGGGGATATCCTAGTTATAGGGGATATCCTAGTTATAGGGGATATCCTAGTTATAGGTTCTGTTAGTAGGTAGGGGATATCCTAGTTATAGGGGATATCCTAGTTATAGGGGATATCCTAGTTATAGGGGATATCCTAGTTATAGGGGATATCCTAGTTATAGGGGATATCCTAGTTATAGGGGATATCCTAGTTATAGGGGATATCCTAGTTTAGGTTCTATTTGAAGGGGATAGTTTTGTTCACCTCAACCAGTATGTCTGGGTCTGACCCTGTCTGTCTGTCTCTCTGTCTGGGTCTGACCCTGTCTGTCTGGGTCTGACCCTGTCTGTCTGTCTCTCTGTGTCTGACCCGGTCTGTCTCTGTCTGGGTCTTACCCTGTCTGTCTCTCTCTCTGGGTCTGACCCTGTCTGTCTCTCTCTCTGGGTCTGACCCTGTCTGTCTCTCTGTCTGGGTCTGACCCTGTCTGTCTCTCTGTCTGGGTCTGACCCTATCTGTCTCTCTGTCTGGGTCTGACCCTGTCTGTCTGTCTCTCTGGGTCTGACCCTGTCTGTCTCTGGGTCTGGCCCTGTCTGTCTCTCTGGGTCTGACCCTGTCTGTCTCTGGGTCTGGCCCTGTCTGTCTCTCTGTCTGGGTCTGGCCCTGTCTGTCTCTCTGTCTGGGTCTGGGTCTGACCCTGTCTGTCTGGGTCTGACCCTGTCTGTCTGGGTCTGACCCTGTCTGTCTGGGTCTGACCCTGTCTGTCTGGGTCTGACCCTGTCTGTCTGGGTCTGACCCTGTCTGTCTGTCTCTCTGTCTGGGTCTGACCCTGTCTGTCTATCTGGATGTTGTTGGACTGACCCTGTCTGTCTCTCTGGGTCTGACCCTGTCTGTCTCTCTGGGTGTCTGACCCTATCTGTCTCTCTGGGTGTCTGACCCTGTCTGTCTCTCTGGGTGTCTGACCCTGTCTGTCTCTCTGGGTGTCTGACCCTGTCTGTCTCTCTGGGTGTCTGACCCTGTCTGT
>NW_025747011.1:52500-74903 GCF_021184085.1 Oncorhynchus gorbuscha
CACCATGTCCTAGTTATTCCTACTGAGGGCTGTTCTGCTGTTATACACCATGTCCTAGTTATTCCTACTGAGGCCTGTTCTGCTATTATACACCATGCCCTAGTTATTCCTACTGAGGGCTGTTCTGCTGTTATACACCATGTCCTAGTTATTCCTACTGATGGCTGTTATACACCATGTCCTAGTTATTCCTACTGAGGGCTGTTGTACACCATGTCCTAGTTATTCCTACTGAGGGCTGTTCTGCTATTATACACCATGTCCTAGTTATTCCTACTGAGGGCTGTTCTGCTGTTATACACCATGTCCTAGTTATTCCTACTGAGGCCTGTTCTGCTATTATACACCATGCCCTAGTTATTCCTACTGAGGGCTGTTCTGCTGTTATACACCATGTCCTAGTTATTCCTACTGAGGGCTTTTCTGCTGTTATACACCATGTCCTAGTTATTCCTACTGATGGCTGTTATACACCATGTCCTAGTTATTCCTACTGAGGGCTGTTGTACACCATGTCCTAGTTATTCCTACTGAGGGCTGTTCTGCTGTTATACACCATGTCCTAGTTATTCCTACTGAGGGCTATTATACACCATGTCCTAGTTATTCCTACTGAGGGCTGTTATACACCATGTCCTAGTTATTCCTACTGAGGGCTATTATACACCACGTCCTAGTTATTCCTACTGAGGGCTGTTCTGCTGTTATACACCATGTCCTAGTTACTCCTACTGAGGGCTGTTATACACCATGTCCTAGTTATTCCTACTGAGGGCTGTTCTGCTGTTATACACCATGTCCTAGTTATTCCTACTGAGAGATTCCTACCAGAGCCCTATTCCCTATATAGAACACTACTGTTGACCAGAGCCCTATTCCCTATATAGAACACTACTGTTGACCAGAGTCCTATTCCCTATATAGAACACTACTGTTGACCAGAGCCCTATTCCCTATACAGAACACTACTGTTGACCAGAGTCCTATTCCCTATATACAACACTACTGTTGACCAGAGCCCTATTCCCTATATAGAACACTACTGTTGACCAGGGCCCTATTCCCTATATAGAACACTACAATTGACCAGAGCCCTATTCCCTATACAGAACACTACTGTTGACCAGAGCCCTATTCCCTATATAGAACACTACTGTTGACCAGAGCCCTATTCCCTGTATAGAACACTACTGTTGACCAGAGCCCTATTCCCTATATAGAACACTACTGTTGACCAGAGCCCTATTCCCTATATAGAACACTACTGTTGACCAAAGCCCTATTCCCTATATACAACACTACTGTTGACCAGAGCCCTATTCCCTATATACAACACTACTGTTGACCAGAGCCCTATTCCCTATATAGAACACTACTGTTGACCAGAGCCCTATTCCCTATATAGAACCTATTGACCAGGGCCCCCTACTACTGTTGACCAGAGCCCTATATAGAACACTACTGTTGACCAGAGCCCTATTCCCTATATAGAACACTACTGTTGACCAGAGCCCTATTCCCTATATAGAACACTACTGTTGACCAGAGCCCTATTCCCTATATAGAACCTATTGACCAGAGCCCTATTCCCTATATAGAACACTACTGTTGACCAGAGCCCTATTCCCTATATAGAACACTACTGTTGACCAGAGCCCTATTCCCTATATAGAACACTACTGTTGACCAGAGCCCTATTCCCTATATAGAACACTACTGTTGACCAGAGCTCTGTGTGGGAATAGTTTGCCATTTGAGATGTAGCCTATGACTCCCTGTCTGGTCTGTCGTTGAATGTTATTTATTTCTCTCCTCAGGGATCTGAAGGGTTTTGTGGACCCCATCAGAACCATCACTCTGGCCCACCTGAAGCAGGAGCAGGACCGCAGCAGAACCCCGACCGGGAAGGACAGTCACCTGCACCAGCTCTACCTGGAGGCCTGTAATAAACAGCAGCAGCAGAGGATGGCCCAGCAACAACAGGAAGCAGGGCAGAGGGACCGGGCCAGTCAGTATAAGGAGGAGAACAGGCGGATCCTCCAGGAGAGCATTGAGGTGGCCCCCTTCACCGCTAAGATCCGCGCCAGTGAGACCGACAGGGAGCCTAACCCCTACCCCGGATCCCTCGCTCCCCTCCCTGCCCCACCCCTACCCCCGGATCCCCTCGCTCCCCTCCCTGCCCCACCCCCAGCGCCTTCACCAGGAGAAGGAAACGGAGCCCCCTGCTGCAGACCTGTATCAGTTTAAACAGCAGTCCCAGCACAGTCTCCCCCCTAGTAACTACTTCACTACCCTGTCCAACAGTGTGGTCAACGAGCCACCGCGTCTCTACCCCTCTAAAGAGCTCAACTCATACTTTGACAAGGTGAGCAGGGAGCAGGAGTCTGCAGCAGCCTCTAGTCTCTCTCTGGGAGGAGGGGCAGCGTTCAGCTCCAAGTCCCTGTCCAAACCCCCTCCTCTCATCAAACACCATGCTGATGGGGAGGGTCTGCTAGGGAAGATATCAGAGCAGCTGAACCAGCAGGTAAGCTTATCCAACATGCAGAGGTATCGTCTCAGTACCATAGTCAGCCCTGTTAGTCCAGACCTCTCGCCTTCCTCCAGTCAGAGTCAGAGTCAGACCCGAACCCACTGTCAGACCCAGAGTCAGACCCAGAGCCAGACCCGAACCCACTGTCAGACCCAGAGCCAGACCCGAACCCACTGTCAGACCCAGAGCCAGACCCGAACCCACTGTCAGACCCAGAGCCAGACCCAGAGCCAGACCCGAACCCACTGTCAGACCCAAGCCCAGCTAAGGTGTATGCCAGCTCTGCACCGTGCCCCTGTGTTCCACCCTCCTATCCAGCAGACACTGGACAGGAAGGAGGCGGGCTACGGCCGTTTGTCTCCACCCACCCTGACCCCCATCCAGCCAGTCAGCTCGGCCGGTAAGGTGTCTGAGCAGCAGAAACCGCCCACCCTTCTGCCCGAGCTACGGGAGGTCAGCGCCGTGTGTAAGGGCGGGGCAGCGATGACCTCATCCGAGGTGTGGCGAGCCGGCGACTCTCAGAGCCACGACAAGCTGGGTTGGCATTCTGAGAGGAGCCCTGGCAGGAAGCCTGGGGCCACCACGGCGTCTGTTATCGTCCGTCCCTCCACGTGTATAAAGTACGACGGCTCGCCAGGCGCCAAGACCTCTTCCTCGACCAAGGACTCTCTGATGGGGAGGATGTTCCCAGGCGGCAGGCCTCAGACAGTCTGTCTGAAACTGGCCTATGAGAGAGACAGGGAGTCTGGAGGGAAGGTGATCCTGCCAAACACTAACTTGGAGGAGGCTGTTTGCGTGCAGCAGTACAATAACAACTTTATGAGAGTGTCCCAGTCTCAGGGAACCTTTCCAGTCTCTGTCTCGGCTGCTGCCAACTCTGTGTGCAATAGGAGTAGTGATGTGACTAGGGCAG
This sequence comes from Oncorhynchus gorbuscha, assembly GCF_021184085.1. NCBI lineage: Eukaryota > Metazoa > Chordata > Actinopteri > Salmoniformes > Salmonidae > Oncorhynchus > Oncorhynchus gorbuscha. The sequence continues at coordinate 55,944 of NW_025747011.1, forward strand.
TCTCCAACATGGCTCCCTACGGTGTGCTGAATAGAACCTACTGTGGTCCCAACACCTCCAGCGCTAGCAGGACAGAGAGCTGTGGCCCTCGGGGCAGGGCCTTCCACTCAGGGCCTGGGTTAGAACCAAGGGCCGAGCTCCAGCAACAGGAGGGGAGCTCCTCCAGAACCTCATCCCCCAACCTGCACCCCAGCCCCAGCCTAGCCAGCAGCACCCAGGCCTCTTCCAACCCCAGCCAGTCCTACTATGGGAGCTTTATCCATCTGAAGAAGCACAAGGCAGCGTTGGCAGCAGCCCAGCAGTCCAGAGGTCCTAGCAGCAGCACCAGTGGTAGTGGTCCTGAGAGCCTGATTGAGCCATCTAACAGTAAAGCTCTTCACATCCCCCCTCCACCTCACCTTGCCTCGGCCTCAGCCCAGAACCACAGAACCACAGCAAGCCCAGGACCACATCAAGCAGGAGCTATCCCCAGCCCTGGCCCCCTCCCCAATGGCCAGCCAGCCCAGATGAACCAGAGCCAGTCTCAACCCAACTACCACAAGCTGAAGAAGGCCTGGCTCACCAGACACTCAGAGGAGGACAGAAACATAAACACTATGATGAAAACAGAGGAGGCTGATAAGGCTGTTACCACCACTGTGAGCCCTCTGTGTCCAAGTCTGTTACCACCACTGTGAGCCCCTCTGTGTCCCCCTCTGTGTCCAAGTCTGTTACCACCACTGTGAGCCCCTCTGTGTCCAAGGCTGTTACCACCACTGTGAGCCCCTCTGTGTCCAAGTCTGTTACCACCACTGTGAGCCCCTCTGTGTCCAAGGCTATTACCACCACTGTGAGCCCCTCTGTGTCCAAGTCTGTTACCACCACTGTGAGCCCCTCTGTGTCCAAGTCTGTTACCACCACTGTGAGCCCCTCTGTGTCCAAGTCTGTTACCACCACTGTGAGCCCCTCTGTGTCGAAGGCTGTTACCACCACTGTGAGCCCCTCTGTGTCCAAGGCTGTTACCACCACTGTGAGCCCCTCTGTGTCCAAGTCTGTTACCACCACTGTGAGCCCCTCTGTGTCCAATGCTGTTACCACCACTGTGAGCCCCTCTGTGTCCAAGTCTGTTACCACCACTGTGAGCCCCTCTGTGTCTGAGATGGAGATGATCAAGCCTTGCACCGTCACTCTGATTGCCTCTACCTCCAGTGATGTGGAGATGAAGATAGAAGAGGTCAAAGGTCAGGAGGACAAGATGGCCGCTGAGGACAGGATTACGCGGCGTGGGAGCAAGAGGGTGTACGACCACGACTCGGCCTCAGAGAGCGGAGAGGACTCTGACGCCAGCGAGAGCACCAAGCAGGAGCAGAGGGCGAAGAGGCAGCCCAAACCCACCTACAAGAAGAAACAGAACGACATGCGCAGGAGGAGAGGAGACGGAGAGAAAGATGAGGATGACCTGAAACCCAACGGGATCTTTAGGAGCGCCAGGGAGAAGACCAAGCTGAAACTGTCCAGCAACAGTAAGTCTAGCATTAAAGGGACATTTCACCTTCAGATTCACCCTCACCAGCACCACCCCAACACCAACATATCATCACCACCCCAACACCAACATATCATCACCACCCCAACACCAACATATCATCACAACATCACACCAACACCAACATATCATCACCAACACCAACATATCATCACCACCCCAACACCAACATATCATCACCACCCCAACACCAACATATCATCACCAACACCAACATATCATCACCACCCCAACACCAACATATCATCACCACACCAACATATCATCACCACCCCAACACCAACATCTTTAGGATCTTTAGGAGCGCCAGGGAGAAGACCAAGCTGAAACTGTCCAGCAACAGTAAGTCTAGCATTAGAGGGACATTTCACCTTCAGATTCACCCTCACCAGCACCACCCCAACACCAACATATCATCACCAACACCAACATATCATCACCACCCCAACACCAACATATCATCATCACCCCAACACCAACATATCATCACCACCCCAACACCAACATATCATCACCACCCCAACACCAACATATCATCACCACACCAACATATCATCACCACCCCAACACCAACATATCATCACCACCCCAACACCAACATATCATCACCACACCAACATATCATCACCACCCCAACACCAACATATCATCACCACCCCAACACCAACATATCATCATCACCCCAACACCAACATATCATCACCACCCCAACACCAACATATCATCACCACCCCAACACCAACATATCATCACCACCCCAACACCAACATATCATCACCACCCCAACACCAACATATCATCACCACCCCAACACCAACATATCATCACCACACCAACATATCATCACCACCCCAACACCAACATATCATCACCACCCCAACACCAACATATCATCATCACCCCAACACCAACATATCATCACCACCCCAACACCAACATATCATCACCACCCCAACACCAACATATCATCACCACACCAACATATCATCACCACCCCAACACCAACATATCATCACCACCCCAACACCAACATATCATCACCACACCAACATATCATCACCACCCCAACACCAACATATCATCACCACACCAACATATCATCACCACCCCAACACCAACATCTTTAGGATCTTTAGGAGCGCCAGGGAGAAGACCAAGCTGAAACTGTCCAGCAACAGTAAGTCTAGCATTAGAGGGACATTTCACCTTCAGATTCACCCTCACCAGCACCACCCCAACACCAACATATCATCACCACCCCAACACCAACATATCATCACCACCCCAACACCAACATATCATGACCACCCCAACACCAACATATCATCACCAACACCAACATATCATCACCACCCCAACACCAACATATCATCACCGCCCCAACACCAACATATCATCACCTCCCCAACACCAACATATCATCACCTCCCCAACACCAACATATCATCACCACCCCAACACCAACATATCATCACTACCCCAACACCAACATATCATCACCACCCCAACCCCAACATATCATCACCACCCCAACATATCATCACCACCCCAACATATCATCACCACCCCAACGTATCATCCATACCCAACACCAACATATCATCACCACCCCAACACCAACATATCATCACCGCCCCAACACCAACATATCATCACCACCCCAACATATCATCACCACCCAATATCATCCATACCCAACACCAACATATCATCACCACCCCAACACCAACATATCATCACCGCCCCAACACCAACATATCATCACCACCCCAACACCAACATATCATCACAACACCAACATATCATCACCACCCCAACATCAACATATCATCACCAACACCAACATATCATCACCACCCCAACACCAACATATCACCACCGCCCAACACCAACATATCATCACCACCCCAACACCAACATATCACCACCACCCCAACACCAACATATCATCACCGCCCCAACACCAACATATCATCACCAACACCAACATATCATCACCGCCCCAACACCAACATATCATCACCAACACCAACATATCATCACCACCCCAACACCAACATATCATCACCACCCCAACATATCATCTCCACCCCAACACAAACATATCATCACCACCCCAACACCAACATATCATCACCATGCCAACATATCACCACCAACACCAACATATCATCACCACCCCAACACCAACATATCATCACCACCCCAACACAAACATATCATCACCACCCCAACACCAACATATCATCACCATGCCAACATATCACCACCAACACCAACATATCATCACCACCCCAACACAAACATATCATCACCTTCCCAACACCAACATATCACCACCAACACCAACATATCATCAACACCAACATATCATCAACACCAACATATCATCACCAACACCAACATATCATCACCACCCCAACACCAACATATTATCACCACCCTAACACCAACATATCATCACCACCCCAACACCAACATATCATCACCACCCCAACACCAACATATCATTACCACCCCAACACCAACATATCATCACCGCCCCAACACCAACATATCATCACCGCCCCAACACCAACATATCATCACCACCCCAACACCAACATATCATCACCACCCCAACACCAACATATCATCACCACCCCAACACCAACATATCATCACCACCCCAACATATCATCACCACCCCAACGTATCATCACCACCCCAACGTATCATCACCACCCAACACCAACATATCATCACCACCCCAACACCAACATATCATCACCGCCCCAACACCAACATATCATCACCACCCCAACACCAACATATCATCACAACACCAACATATCATCACCACCCCAACATCAACATATCATCACCATGCCAACATATCACCACCAACAGCAACATATCATCACCATCCCAACACCAACATATCATCACCATCCCAACACCAACATATCATCACCATCCCAACACCAACATATCACCACCATCCCAACACCAACATATCACCACCAACACCAACATATCATCACCATCCCATCACCAACATATCGCCACCAACACCAACATATCATCAACACCAACATATCATCACCAACACCAACATATCATCACCAACACCAACATATCATCACCACCCCAACACCAACATATTATCACCAACACCAACATATTATCACCACCCCAACACCAACATATCATCACCACCCCAACACCAACATATCATCACCACCCCAACACCAACATATCATCACCGCCCCAACACCAACATATCATCACCGCCCCAACACCAACATATCATTACCGCCCCAACACCAACATATCATCAACAACACCAACATATCATCACCAACACCAACATATCATCACCACCCCAACACAAACATATCATCACCACCCCAACACCAACATATCATCACCATGCCAACATATCACCACCAACACCAACATATCATCACCTTCCCAACATATCACCACCAACACCAACATATCACCACCAACACCAACATATCATCAACACCAACATATCATCAACACCAACATATCATCAACACCAACATATCATCACCAACACCAACATATCATCACCACCCCAACACCAACATATCATCACAACACCAACATATCATCACCACCCCAACACCAACATATCACCACCGACCCAACACCAACATATCATCACCACCCCAACACCAACATATCACCACCACCCCAACACCAACATATCATCACCGCCCCAACACCAACATATCATCACCAACACCAACATATCATCACCGCCCCAACACCAACATATCATCACCAACACCAACATATCATCACCACCCCAACACCAACATATCATCACCACCCCAACATATCATCTCCACCCCAACACAAACATATCATCACCACCCCAACACCAACATATCATCACCATGCCAACATATCACCACCAACACCAACATATCATCACCACCCCAACACAAACATATCATCACCGCCCCAACACCAACATATCATCACCATGCCAACATATCACCACCAACACCAACATATCATCACCACCCCAACACAAACATATCATCACCTTCCCAACACCAACATATCACCACCAACACCAACATATCATCAACACCAACATATCATCAACACCAACATATCATCACCAACACCAACATATCATCACCACCCCAACACCAACATATTATCACCACCCTAACACCAACATATCATCACCACCCCAACACCAACATATCATCACCACCCCAACACCAACATATCATTACCACCCCAACACCAACATATCATCACCGCCCCAACACCAACATATCATCACCGCCCCAACACCAACATATCATCACCACCCCAACACCAACATATCATCACCACCCCAACACCAACATATCATCACCACCCCAACACCAACATATCATCACCACCCCAACATATCATCACCACCCCAACGTATCATCACCACCCCAACGTATCATCACCACCCAACACCAACATATCATCACCACCCCAACACCAACATATCATCACCGCCCCAACACCAACATATCATCACCACCCCAACACCAACATATCATCACAACACCAACATATCATCACCACCCCAACATCAACATATCATCACCAACACCAACATATCATCACCGCCCCAACACCAACATATCATCACAACACCAACATATCATCACCACCCCAACATCAACATATCATCACCAACACCAACATATCATCACCGCCCCAACACCAACATATCATCACCACCCCAACACCAACATATCATCACAACACCAACATATCATCACCACCCCAACACCAACATATCACCACCGCCCCAACACCAACATATCATCACCAACACCAACATATCATCACCAACACCAACATATCATCACCGCCCCAACACCAACATATCATCACCAACACCAACATATCATCACCACCCCAACACCAACATATCATCACCATCCCAACATATCATCTCCACCCCAACATATCATCTCCACCCCAACACCAACATATCATCACCACACCAACATATCATCACCGCCCCAACACCAACATATCATCACCAACACCAACATATCATCACCACCCCAACATATCATCACCGCCCCAACACCAACATATCATCTCCACCCCAACACCAACATATCATCTCCACCCCAACACCAACATATCATCTCCACCCCAACACCAACATATCATCACCACCCCAACACCAACATACCATTTCCAGCACCACCCCAACTTTACCATATAACTCCAGCACCACCTGACATTAACATGTGGAAGTGGTGCGTTTCTATGTCTTGTAGTAAGAAGATAGAGGAAGATAAGTGTTTTCAATGACATCATCATCCAATTCGTAGCGAATGCCTCCTCACAATTGGTCAAATTACATGATGCACACCGACGATGTCATTGGGAACACTTCCTCTGTTTTACTGCAAAACATAGAAACCATTTTCACATGTGTTGTGGTGGTGCTGGAGATGAGTGTACAGATGGTGTGTTTCTATGTAAAAGTTTCCTTTAGTAATGCATGCATAAAGACACACACACGTGTTGTGGTGGTGCTGGAGATGATGAGTGTACAGATGGTGTGTTTCTATGTAAAAGTTTCCCTTTAGTAAACGCATGCATAAAGACACACGTAACTCTCAAATGAATATGATTTCAATTTGTAATAGCAGTCTAACAAGGTCAACTCAGTCTCTCAGCTCATCATAGGTCAGCTGGCCTTATTTCATTATATATGGCATGTTATTATGATGGGTGTTTCTGTTTCTTACACCGTGTGGATATGAGCTGGCTGATGTTATTGGTTCCCAAATGGGAGAGGTATATACTCTGTTTGGAACATGAGACTATCACTAAACTCTCTCTCTGGACGTTGAGATTATCACTAAACTCTCTCTCTGGACGTTGAGACTACCACTAAACTCTCTCTCTGGACGTTGATACTACCACTAAACTCTCTCTGGACGTTGAGACTACCACTAAACTCTCTCTGGACGTTGAGACTATCACTAAACTCTCTCTCTGGACGTTGAGACTACCACTAAACTCTCTCTGGACGTTGAGACTATCACTAAACTCTCTCTCTGGACGTTGAGACTACCACTAAACTCTCTCTGGACGTTGATACTACCACTAAACTCTCTCTGGACGTTGAGACTACCACTAACCTCTCTCTCTGGACGTTGAGACTACCACTAACCTGTCTCTCTGGACGTTGAGACTACCACTAAACTCTCTCTGGACGTTGAGACTACCACTAAACTCTCTCTGGACGTTGAGACTACCACTAAACTCTCTCTCTGGACGTTGAGACTACCACTAAACTCTCTCTCTGGACGTTGAGACTACCACTAAACTCTCTCTGGACGTAGAGACTACCACTAAACTCTCTCTGGACGTAGAGACTACCACTAAACTCTCTCTCTGGACGTTGAGACTACCACTAAACTCTCTCTCTGGACGTTGAGACTACCACTAAACTCTCTCTCTGGACGTTGAGACTACCACTAAACTCTCTCTCTGGACTAGAGACTACCACTAAACTCTCTCTCTGGACGTAGAGACTACCACTAAACTCTCTCTCTGGACGTAGAGACTACCACTAAACTCTCTCTGGACGTTGAGACTACCACTAAACTCTCTCTCTGGACGTTGAGACTACCACTAACCTCTCTCTCTGGACGTTGAGACTACCACTAAACTCTCTCTGGACGTTGAGACTATCACTAAACTCTCTCTCTGGACGTTGAGACTACCACTAAACTCTCTCTCTGGACGTAGAGACTACCACTAAACTCTCTCTCTGGACGTAGAGACTATCACTAAACTCTCTCTGGACGTTGAGACTATCACTAAACTCTCTCTCTGGACGTTGAGACTACCACTAACTCTCTCTCTGGATGTTGAGAGAGAGTGTTTGTTGTTGATGTGGACACCAAGGAACTTCAAGCTCTCAAACCTGTTCCACTACAGCCCTATTGATGAGAATGGGTGCATGCTCGGTCCTCCTTTTCTTGTAGTCCCCAATCATCTCCTTTGTCTTGGTCACATTGAGGGAGAGGTTGTTGTCCTTGCACCACATGGCCAGGTCTCTAACCTCCTCCCTATAGGCTGTCTCATTGTTGTCGGTGATCAGGCCTACCACTGTTGTGTCATCAGCAAACTTAATGATGGTGTTGTGCCTGGCCATGCAGTCATGAGTGAACAGGGAGTACAGGAGGGGACTAAGTACACACCCCTGAGGGGCCCCCGTGTTGAGGATCAGCTTGGTAGATGTTTTGTTACCTACCCTTACTACCTGGGGGCGGCCCGTCAGGAAGTCCAGGATCCACATACTTTTGTGAGGTTGTATCGCTTGGATGTCACTGCTCCCAGTCTAGTGCGCAGTGTGTTTACAGCTGGGACAGGAGAGGGTCGTTAGGTAGAGCTCAGTCTGGGCGGTCAGCCATGGCCCGTTTCATTTAGTATCCGCTTGGTCCGGCTTGGGGCGCGATTCTTGTTCCCCATAGTTGTGTTGAACTGACAAAGGAAACAGGACGTTATGACTTACTACTGTTCCCTGAAGGAGGGTAACCAGGTACAACACCTGCGTTGCCTGGTTCTGGGCTCGGTGAAGAGCGGTACTGAATTGAAGTAATGAATTCAAGCCTCAAGGTTCTTGTTGTGCCTGGCCGTGCAGTCATGAGTGAACAGGGAGTACAGGATGGGACTAAGTACACACCCCTGAGGGGCCCCCGTGTTGAGGATCAGCTTGGTAGATGTGTTGTTACCTACCCTTACAACCTGGGGGTGGCCTGTCAGGGAACAGTAGTTATAGTCACAACGTTACATTTTTATGACCATCTTTATATCTATAATGAGTTGAAATTGAATTGAGCTCAACTCTGGTGTAGAGAAATACATAAGACCTCTAGCTACAGTACGTAGGGCTGCATACATCCTGTTCACTATTAATGTCCCCTCCGGTACCAGATGGTATCCCCCGCTCTGTGCTGAAGGACTGATCATGTCTCTGTATTACATATCATAGTAACCGTCTCTCTGTCTCCTCCGGTACCAGATGGTATCCCCCGCTCTGTGCTGAAGGACTGGAGGAAGGTGAAGAAGCTGAAGCAGACGGGGGAGTCGTTCCTGCAGGATGACTCGTGCTCCGAGATTGGACCCAACCTGCAGAAGTGTCGGGAGTGTCGTGTTGTTCGCAGCAAGAAGGGGGAGCAGCCAGCTCATTCCCCTGTCTTCTGCCGCTTCTACTACTTCCGCCGGTGAGTCTGATTGGCTCATTCAGTCTCGTTTTGTCTGGTGTCTGATTAACTGGTCCGCTGGTCAGGTGGTATTTTAATTGGCTGCTCTGTCTCCCGGCTAGTGTCTGATTGGCTGGTCCGGCAGGTCAGGTGGTATTTGATTGGCTGCTCTGTCTCCCGGCTAGTGTCTGATTGGCTGGTCCGGCAGGTCAGGTGGTATTTGATTGGCTGCTCCGTCTCCCGGCTAGTGTCTGATTGGCTGGTCCGGCAGGTCAGTTGGTATTTGCTTGGCTGCTCTGTCTCCCGGTTAGTGTCTGATTGGCTGCTTTGCTCGGCTGGTCAACTTTGTAGAATGTATGCACACATGACTGTAAGTCGCTTTGGATAAAAGCGTCTGCTAAATGGCATATATTATTTATTATTATTATATGGTTAAATGGTTATTTAGGTAATTGTATACGTTCTCCAACAATCGATCTGTTATTGTCTGTCAGTGAACCCTTCCTCAGTCAGTCAGTCTGTTATTGTCTGTCAGTGAACCCTTCCTCAGTCAGTCAGTCTGTTATTGTCTCAGTGAACCCTTCCTCAGTCAGTCAGTCAGTCAGTCAGTCAGTCAGTCAGTCAGTCAGTCAGTCAGTCAGTCAGTCAGTCAGTCAGTCAGTCTGTTATTGTCTCAGTGAACCCTTCCTCAGTCAGTCAGTCTGTTATTGTCTCAGTGAACCCTTCCTCAGTCAGTCAGTCTGTTATTGTCTCAGTGAACCCTTCCTCAGTCAGTCAGTCTGTTATTGTCTCAGTGAACCCTTCCTCAGTCAGTCTGTCAGTCTGTTATTGTCTCAGTGAACCCTTCCTCAGTCAGTCAGTCTGTTATTGTCTCAGTGAACCCTTCCTCTGTCAGTCAGTCAGTCTGTTATTGTCTCAGTGAACCCTTCCTCAGTCAGTCAGTCTGTTGTCTCAGTGAACCCTTCCTCAGTCAGTCAGTCAGTCTGTTATTGTCTCAGTGAACCCTTCCTCAGTCAGTCAGTCAGTCAGTCAGTCTGTTATTGTCTCAGTGAACCCTTCCTCAGTCAGTCTGTTATTGTCTCAGTGAACCCTTCCTCAGTCAGTCAGTCCATCTGTTATTGTCTCAGTGAACCCTTCCTCAGTCAGTCAGTCAGTCTGTTATTGTCTCAGTGAACCCTTCCTCAGTCAGTCAGTCTGTTATTGTCTGTCAGTGAACCCTTCCTCAGTCAGTCAGTCTGTTATTGTCTCAGTGAACCCTTCCTCAGTCAGTCAGTCTGTTATTGTCTCAGTGAACCCTTCCTCAGTCAGTCAGTCAGTCAGTCTGTTATTGTCTCAGTGAACCCTTCCTCAGTCAGTCTGTTATTGTCTCAGTGAACCCTTCCTCAGTCAGTCAGTCCATCTGTTATTGTCTCAGTGAACCCTTCCTCAGTCAGTCAGTCTGTTATTGTCTGTCAGTGAACCCTTCCTCAGTCAGTCAGTCTGTTATTGTCTCAGTGAACCCTTCCTCAGTCAGTCAGTCAGTCTGTTATTGTCTCAGTGTACCCTTCCTCAGTCAGTCAGTCTGTTATTGTCTCAGTGTACCCTTCCTCAGTCAGTCAGTCTGTTATTGTCTCAGTGAACCCTTCCTCAGTCAGTCAGTCTGTTGTCTCAGTGAACCCTTCCTCAGTCAGTCAGTCAGTCTGTTATTGTCTCAGTGAACCCTTCCTCAGTCAGTCAGTCAGTCAGTCAGCCTGTTATTGTCTCAGTGAACCCTTCCTCAGTCAGTCAGTCTGTTATTGTCTCAGTGAACCCTTCCTCTGTCAGTCAGTCAGTCTGTTATTGTCTCAGTGAACCCTTCCTCAGTCAGTCAGTCTGTTGTCTCAGTGAACCCTTCCTCAGTCAGTCAGTCAGTCTGTTATTGTCTCAGTGAACCCTTCCTCAGTCAGTCAGTCAGTCAGTCAGTCTGTTATTGTCTCAGTGAACCCTTCCTCAGTCAGTCTGTTATTGTCTCAGTGAACCCTTCCTCAGTCAGTCAGTCCATCTGTTATTGTCTCAGTGAACCCTTCCTCAGTCAGTCAGTCAGTCTGTTATTGTCTCAGTGAACCCTTCCTCAGTCAGTCAGTCTGTTATTGTCTGTCAGTGAACCCTTCCTCAGTCAGTCAGTCTGTTATTGTCTCAGTGAACCCTTCCTCAGTCAGTCAGTCTGTTATTGTCTCAGTGAACCTTCCTCAGTCAGTCAGTCAGTCAGTCTGTTATTGTCTCAGTGAACCCTTCCTCAGTCAGTCTGTTATTGTCTCAGTGAACCCTTCCTCAGTCAGTCAGTCCATCTGTTATTGTCTCAGTGAACCCTTCCTCAGTCAGTCAGTCTGTTATTGTCTGTCAGTGAACCCTTCCTCAGTCAGTCAGTCTGTTATTGTCTCAGTGAACCCTTCCTCAGTCAGTCAGTCAGTCTGTTATTGTCTCAGTGTACCCTTCCTCAGTCAGTCAGTCTGTTATTGTCTCAGTGTACCCTTCCTCAGTCAGTCAGTCTGTTATTGTCTCAGTGAACCCTTCCTCAGTCAGTCAGTCTGTTGTCTCAGTGAACCCTTCCTCAGTCAGTCAGTCAGTCTGTTATTGTCTCAGTGAACCCTTCCTCAGTCAGTCAGTCAGTCAGTCAGTCTGTTATTGTCTCAGTGAACCCTTCCTCAGTCAGTCTGTTATTGTCTCAGTGAACCCTTCCTCAGTCAGTCAGTCCATCTGTTATTGTCTCAGTGAACCCTTCCTCAGTCAGTCAGTCAGTCTGTTATTGTCTCAGTGAACCCTTCCTCAGTCAGTCAGTCTGTTATTGTCTGTCAGTGAACCCTTCCTCAGTCAGTCAGTCTGTTATTGTCTCAGTGAACCCTTCCTCAGTCAGTCAGTCTGTTATTGTCTCAGTGAACCCTTCCTCAGTCAGTCTGTTATTGTCTCAGTGAACCCTTCCTCAGTCAGTCAGTCCATCTGTTATTGTCTCAGTGAACCCTTCCTCAGTCAGTCAGTCAGTCTGTTATTGTCTCAGTGAACCCTTCCTCAGTCAGTCAGTCTGTTATTGTCTGTCAGTGAACCCTTCCTCAGTCAGTCAGTCTGTTATTGTCTGTCAGTGAACCCTTCCTCAGTCAGTCAGTCTGTTATTGTCTCAGTGAACCCTTCCTCAGTCAGTCAGTCTGTTATTGTCTCAGTGAACCCTTCCTCAGTCAGTCAGTCAGTCAGTCTGTTATTGTCTCAGTGAACCCTTCCTCAGTCAGTCTGTTATTGTCTCAGTGAACCCTTCCTCAGTCAGTCAGTCTGTTATTGTCTGTCAGTGAACCCTTCCTCAGTCAGTCAGTCTGTTATTGTCTCAGTGAACCCTTCCTCAGTCAGTCAGTCAGTCTGTTATTGTCTCAGTGTACCCTTCCTCAGTCAGTCAGTCTGTTATTGTCTCAGTGTACCCTTCCTCAGTCAGTCAGTCTGTTATTGTCTCAGTGAACCCTTCCTCAGTCAGTCAGTCTGTTGTCTCAGTGAACCCTTCCTCAGTCAGTCAGTCAGTCTGTTATTGTCTCAGTGAACCCTTCCTCAGTCAGTCAGTCAGTCAGTCAGTCTGTTATTGTCTCAGTGAACCCTTCCTCAGTCAGTCTGTTATTGTCTCAGTGAACCCTTCCTCAGTCAGTCAGTCCATCTGTTATTGTCTCAGTGAACCCTTCCTCAGTCAGTCAGTCAGTCTGTTATTGTCTCAGTGAACCCTTCCTCAGTCAGTCAGTCTGTTAATGTCTGTCAGTGAACCCTTCCTCAGTCAGTCAGTCTGTTATTGTCTCAGTGAACCCTTCCTCAGTCAGTCAGTCTGTTATTGTCTCAGTGAACCCTTCCTCAGTCAGTCAGTCAGTCAGTCTGTTATTGTCTCAGTGAACCCTTCCTCAGTCAGTCTGTTATTGTCTCAGTGAACCCTTCCTCAGTCAGTCAGTCCATCTGTTATTGTCTCAGTGAACCCTTCCTCAGTCAGTCACTCTGTTATTGTCTGTCAGTGAACCCTTCCTCAGTCAGTCAGTCTGTTATTGTCTCAGTGAACCCTTCCTCAGTCAGTCAGTCAGTCTGTTATTGTCTCAGTGTACCCTTCCTCAGTCAGTCAGTCTGTTATTGTCTCAGTGTACCCTTCCTCAGTCAGTCAGTCTGTTATTGTCTCAGTGAACCCTTCCTCAGTCAGTCAGTCTGTTGTCTCAGTGAACCCTTCCTCAGTCAGTCAGTCAGTCTGTTATTGTCTCAGTGAACCCTTCCTCAGTCAGTCAGTCAGTCAGTCAGCCTGTTATTGTCTCAGTGAACCCTTCCTCAGTCAGTCAGTCTGTTATTGTCTCAGTGAACCCTTCCTCTGTCAGTCAGTCAGTCTGTTATTGTCTCAGTGAACCCTTCCTCAGTCAGTCAGTCTGTTGTCTCAGTGAACCCTTCCTCAGTCAGTCAGTCAGTCTGTTATTGTCTCAGTGAACCATTCCTCAGTCAGTCAGTCAGTCAGTCAGTCAGTCTGTTATTGTCTCAGTGAACCCTTCCTCAGTCAGTCTGTTATTGTCTCAGTGAACCCTTCCTCAGTCAGTCCATCTGTTATTGTCTCAGTGAACCCTTCCTCAGTCAGTCAGTCAGTCTGTTATTGTCTCAGTGAACCCTTCCTCAGTCAGTCAGTCTGTTATTGTCTGTCAGTGAACCCTTCCTCAGTCAGTCAGTCTGTTATTGTCTCAGTGAACCCTTCCTCAGTCAGTCAGTCTGTTATTGTCTCAGTGAACCCTTCCTCAGTCAGTCAGTCAGTCAGTCAGTCTGTTATTGTCTCAGTGAACCCTTCCTCAGTCAGTCTGTTATTGTCTCAGTGAACCCTTCCTCAGTCAGTCAGTCCATCTGTTATTGTCTCAGTGAACCCTTCCTCAGTCAGTCAGTCTGTTATTGTCTGTCAGTGAACCCTTCCTCAGTCAGTCAGTCTGTTATTGTCTCAGTGAACCCTTCCTCAGTCAGTCAGTCTGTTATTGTCTGTCAGTGAACCCTTCCTCAGTCAGTCAGTCTGTTATTGTCTCAGTGAACCCTTCCTCAGTCAGTCAGTCAGTCTGTTATTGTCTCAGTGTACCCTTCCTCAGTCAGTCAGTCTGTTATTGTCTCAGTGTACCCTTCCTCAGTCAGTCAGTCTGTTATTGTCTCAGTGTACCCTTCCTCAGTCAGTCAGTCTGTTATTGTCTCAGTGTACCCTTCCTCAGTCAGTCAGTCTGTTATTGTCTCAGTGAACCCCTCCTCAGTCAGTCAGTCTGTTATTGTCTCAGTGTACCCTTCCTCAGTCAGTCAGTCTGTTATTGTCTCAGTGTACCCTTCCTCAGTCAGTCAGTCTGTTATTGTCTCAGTGAACCCCTCCTCAGTCAGTCAGCCTGTTATTGTCTCAGTGTACCCTTCCTCAGTCAGTCAGTCTGTTATTGTCTCAGTGTACCCTTCCTCAGTCAGTCAGTCTGTTATTGTCTCAGTGAACCCTTCCTCAGTCAGTCAGTCTGTTGTCTCAGTGAACCCTTCCTCAGTCAGTCAGTCAGTCTGTTATTGTCTCAGTGAACCCTTCCTCAGTCAGTCAGTCAGTCAGTCAGTCTGTTATTGTCTCAGTGAACCCTTCCTCAGTCAGTCTGTTATTGTCTCAGTGAACCCTTCCTCAGTCAGTCAGTCCATCTGTTATTGTCTCAGTGAACCCTTCCTCAGTCAGTCAGTCAGTCTGTTATTGTCTCAGTGAACCCTTCCTCAGTCAGTCAGTCTGTTATTGTCTGTCAGTGAACCCTTCCTCAGTCAGTCAGTCTGTTATTGTCTCAGTGAACCCTTCCTCAGTCAGTCAGTCTGTTATTGTCTCAGTGAACCCTTCCTCAGTCAGTCAGTCAGTCAGTCTGTTATTGTCTCAGTGAACCCTTCCTCAGTCAGTCTGTTATTGTCTCAGTGAACCCTTCCTCAGTCAGTCAGTCCATCTGTTATTGTCTCAGTGAACCCTTCCTCAGTCAGTCAGTCTGTTATTGTCTGTCAGTGAACCCTTCCTCAGTCAGTCAGTCTGTTATTGTCTCAGTGAACCCTTCCTCAGTCAGTCAGTCAGTCTGTTATTGTCTCAGTGTACCCTTCCTCAGTCAGTCAGTCTGTTATTGTCTCAGTGTACCCTTCCTCAGTCAGTCAGTCTGTTATTGTCTCAGTGAACCCTTCCTCAGTCAGTCAGTCTGTTGTCTCAGTGAACCCTTCCTCAGTCAGTCAGTCAGTCTGTTATTGTCTCAGTGAACCCTTCCTCAGTCAGTCAGTCAGTCAGTCAGTCTGTTATTGTCTCAGTGAACCCTTCCTCAGTCAGTCTGTTATTGTCTCAGTGAACCCTTCCTCAGTCAGTCTGTTATTGTCTCAGTGAACCCTTCCTCAGTCAGTCAGTCCATCTGTTATTGTCTCAGTGAACCCTTCCTCAGTCAGTCAGTCAGTCTGTTATTGTCTCAGTGAACCCTTCCTCAGTCAGTCAGTCTGTTATTGTCTGTCAGTGAACCCTTCCTCAGTCAGTCAGTCTGTTATTGTCTCAGTGAACCCTTCCTCAGTCAGTCAGTCTGTTATTGTCTCAGTAAACCCTTCCTCAGTCAGTCAGTCAGTCAGTCAGTCAGTCAGTCAGTCAGTCAGTCTGTTATTGTCTCAGTGAACCCTTCCTCAGTCAGTCAGTCAGTATGTTATTGTCTGTCAGTGAACCCCTCCTCAGTCAGTCAGTCTGTTATTGTCTCAGTGAACCCTTCCTCAGTCAGTCAGTCTGTTATTGTCTCAGTGAACCCTTCCTCAGTCAGTCAGTCAGTCTGTTATTGTCTCAGTGAACCCTTCCTCAGTCAGTCAGTCTGTTATTGTCTCAGTGAACCCTTCCTCAGTCAGTCAGTCTGTTGTCTCAATGAACCCTTCCTCAGTCAGTCAGTCAGTCAGCCAGTCTGTTATTGTCTCAGTGAACCCTTCCTCAGTCAGTCAGCCAGTCTGTTATTGTCTCATTGAACCCTTCCTCAGTCAGTCAGTCAGTCAGCCAGTCTGTTACTGTCTCAGTGAACCCTTCCTCAGTCAATCCATCTGTTATTGTCTCAGTGAACCCTTCCTCAGTCAGTCAGTCAGTCAGTCAGTCTGTTATTGTCTCAGTGAACCCTTCCTCAGTCAGTCAGTCTGTTATTGTCTCAGTGAACCCTTCCTCAGTCAGTCAGTCTGTTATTGTCTCAGTGAACCCTTCCTCAGTCAGCCAGCCAGTCTGTTATTGTCTCAGTGAACCCTTCCTCAGTCAGCCAGCCAGTCTGTTATTGTCTCAGTGAACCCTTCCTCAGTCAGCCAGCCAGTCTGTTATTGTCTCAGTGAACCCTTCCTCAGTCAGTCAGTCCATCTGTTATTGTCTCAGTGAACCCTTCCTCAGTCAGTCAGTCAGTCTGTTATTGTCTCAGTGAACCCTTCCTCAGTCAGTCAGTCTGTTATTGTCTGTCAGTGAACCCTTCCTCAGTCAGTCAGTCTGTTATTGTCTCAGTGAACCCTTCCTCAGTCAGTCAGTCTGTTATTGTCTCAGTAAACCCTTCCTCAGTCAGTCAGTCAGTCAGTCAGTCAGTCAGTCAGTCTGTTATTGTCTCAGTGAACCCTTCCTCAGTCAGTCAGTCAGTATGTTATTGTCTGTCAGTGAACCCCTCCTCAGTCAGTCAGTCTGTTATTGTCTCAGTGAACCCTTCCTCAGTCAGTCAGTCTGTTATTGTCTCAGTGAACCCTTCCTCAGTCAGTCAGTCAGTCTGTTATTGTCTCAGTGAACCCTTCCTCAGTCAGTCAGTCTGTTATTGTCTCAGTGAACCCTTCCTCAGTCAGTCAGTCTGTTGTCTCAGTGAACCCTTCCTCAGTCAGTCAGTCAGTCTGTTATTGTCTCAGTGAACCCTTCCTCAGTCAGTCAGTCAGTCAGTCAGTCTGTTATTGTCTCAGTGAACCCTTCCTCAGTCAGTCTGTTATTGTCTCAGTGAACCCTTCCTCAGTCAGTCAGTCCATCTGTTATTGTCTCAGTGAACCCTTCCTCAGTCAGTCAGTCAGTCTGTTATTGTCTCAGTGAACCCTTCCTCAGTCAGTCAGTCTGTTATTGTCTGTCAGTGAACCCTTCCTCAGTCAGTCAGTCTGTTATTGTCTCAGTGAACCCTTCCTCAGTCAGTCAGTCTGTTATTGTCTCAGTAAACCCTTCCTCAGTCAGTCAGTCAGTCAGTCAGTCAGTCAGTCAGTCAGTCAGTCAGTCAGTCAGTCTGTTATTGTCTCAGTGAACCCTTCCTCAGTCAGTCAGTCAGTATGTTATTGTCTGTCAGTGAACCCCTCCTCAGTCAGTCAGTCTGTTATTGTCTCAGTGAACCCTTCCTCAGTCAGTCAGTCTGTTATTGTCTCAGTGAACCCTTCCTCAGTCAGTCAGTCAGTCTGTTATTGTCTCAGTGAACCCTTCCTCAGTCAGTCAGTCTGTTATTGTCTCAGTGAACCCTTCCTCAGTCAGTCAGTCTGTTGTCTCAATGAACCCTTCCTCAGTCAGTCAGTCAGTCAGCCAGTCTGTTATTGTCTCAGTGAACCCTTCCTCAGTCAGTCAGCCAGTCTGTTATTGTCTCATTGAACCCTTCCTCAGTCAGTCAGTCAGTCAGCCAGTCTGTTACTGTCTCAGTGAACCCTTCCTCAGTCAATCCATCTGTTATTGTCTCAGTGAACCCTTCCTCAGTCAGTCAGTCAGTCAGTCAGTCTGTTATTGTCTCAGTGAACCCTTCCTCAGTCAGTCAGTCTGTTATTGTCTCAGTGAACCCTTCCTCAGTCAGTCAGTCTGTTATTGTCTCAGTGAACCCTTCCTCAGTCAGCCAGCCAGTCTGTTATTGTCTCAGTGAACCCTTCCTCAGTCAGCCAGCCAGTCTGTTATTGTCTCAGTGAACCCTTCCTCAGTCAGCCAGCAGTCTGTTATTGTCTCAGTGTTATCAGTCAGTCTGTTATTGTCTCAGTGAACCCTTCCTCAGTCAGTCAGTCTGTTATTGTCTCAGTGAACCCTTCCTCAGTCAGTCAGTCTGTTGTCTCAGTGAACCCTTCCTCAGTCAGTCAGTCAGTCTGTTATTGTCTCAGTGAACCCTTCCTCAGTCAGTCAGTCTGTTGTCTCTCAGTGAACCCTTCCTCTTCCTCAGTCAGTCAGTCAGTCTGTTATTGTCTCAGTGAACCCTTCCTCAGTCAGTCAGTCTGTTATTGTCT
>NW_025747012.1:0-40000 GCF_021184085.1 Oncorhynchus gorbuscha
TTTCTCAGCCCCAGAATCTATAATATGCATATAATTGTCAGATTAGGATAGAAAAACACTCTAAAGTTTCCAAAACTTTCAAAATATTGTCTGTAGAGTATAACAGAACTGATATTGCAGCGAAAACCTGAGGAAGTGCTGTTTTCCTGAAAGCCCCTCTGTTCCATTGCCTGCCTTCGATCCATTTAAAGGGATATCAGCCAGATTCATTTTCCTATGGCTTCCACATGTTCTGACAGTCTTTAGACATAGTTTCAGGCTTTTATTTTGAAAAATGACCGAGAAAGATCACATCGCGTCATTGTATGGCAGAAGTGCCAGCAGCGTTTTGCATGCGCAACAACTTGGAGCAGACAATTTCTCTCTCTCCTATTGAAGAAGGTACAGTCCGGTTGAAATATTATCGATTATATATGTTTAAAAACAACCTGCGAAGTTGATTATAAAAAAACATTTGACATGTTTCTCACGAACTACGGATACCTTTTGGAATTTTTCGTCTGCCTGGTCGTGACAGCAGGCCTCTGGATTTCTGAACATAACGGGCAAACCAAATGGAGTATTTTGGATATAAAAATCATCTTTTTATGGAACAAAGGAACATTTATTGTGTAACTGGGAGTCTCGTGAAGTGCAAATATCCGAAGATCATCAAGGTAAAGCGATTCATTTATTGCTTTTTCTGACTTCGTGACCAATCTACTTTGCTGCTAGCTGTTTTGTAATGTTTTGTCTGCTGAGTGAAGTCCTTACATAAACGCTTGGATAGCTTTACGCGAAAAGATTTTTGAAATCTGACACGCCAGGTGGATTAACAACAAAATAATTTAAATATTTTTAGTCATTTCATTTGAATTTGGCGCTCTGCCATTCAGCGGATGTTGGCAAAAAGTCCATGCTTGGGATGGGTGCCTCAAGAAGTTAACAACTTTTCATGTTTCAAAACTCTCCTCAAACAATAGCATTATATTATTTCACTGTAATAGCTACTGTAAATTGGACAGTGCAGTTAGAATGAACAAGAATTTAAGCTTTCTGCCAATATCAGACATGTCTATGTCCTGGAAATGTTCTTGTTACTTACAACCTCATGCTAATCGCATTAGCCTACGTTAGCTCAACCGTCCTGCAGGGGACCCACCAATCCCGAAGAAGTTTAACATTGGATTTGATTGGATTGTTCAGAGGCTGGTTGCACTACCCACTGCAGATGGAGGTGCATTGTGGCTCATGGGGGCACCTGACCAATATACGTTTAGGAAAGGTGAGATGGAAGGCACTATGGAACTCACATACATAATGTGTTCTGTTTTCAATACAAGACCCTCTTCACTCTGTATAATGCACTACTTATGATGAGAGTGAGAGAGAGAGAGAGAGAGAGAGGGGGTGGGTGGAGAGGGAGAGAGAGAGAGAGAGAGAGGGGTGGATAGGTGAGAGACAGAGGACAGAGAGACAGAGAGACAGAGAGAGAGGGTGGAGAGGGAGAAGAGAGAGAGAGAGAGAGAAGAAGAGACAGAGAGAGAGAGAGGGTGGAGAGGGAGAAAGAGAGAGAGAGAGAGAGGGTGGAGAGGAGAAAGAGAAAGAGAGAGAGAGAGAGAGAGAGAGAGAGAAGAGGTGGAGAGAGAGGAGAAAGAGAGAAAGAGAGAGAGAGAGAGACAGAGACAGAGAGAGACAGAGAGAGAGAGAGAGAGAGACAGAGGGAGGAGAGGGAGAAAGAGAGAGAGAGAGAGAGGGTGGAGATAGGAGAAAGAGAGAGAGAGAGAGAGAGGGTGGAGAGGAGAGAGAGAGAGAGAGAGAGAGAGAGAGAGAGAGAGAGAGAGAGAGAGAGAGAGAGAGAGAGAGAGAGTATGCCTAAGCAAAATGTTGCAATGTTTACCAGTGTTACTAGCCGTGTAAAACAACCATTAGGTAAACCAGGGGCCCGAACAGACACTGGGACATGCCTTGTATTGTATTGCATACTCACCAGCATGAAGTACATGTTTTGAATATTGAAGATTTTAGGTCACCTGGCAAACTTTATTTAGTATTTTTGTGATTTACAGTAGAAAATAAAACACCACAAGGCACCACTTCCTCCTCAGCATGAGTGTAACAGTGGAGAGGCCCATACCCGGAGAGACAGAGAAAGGACCCTCTGCACAAATCAACAACAGTCAGAAGCATCGATCGCTCCACAAAAGCAGCCCCTTGAGAGTAAAGGGGAACCACTACCTCAAGGTCTCAGAACAAGTGACGTCACCGATTGAAACACTATTTAGCACCACCGCTAACTAGAGCCATTTCACATCCGTTACATGAGCACATAAACATCTCGTCAAATACCATCTCAAGACAATACAAGCCCCTCTATTGGTTAGATTTAATACCATCTCAAGACAATAAAGCCCCTCTATTGGTTACATTTAATACCATCTCAAGATAATACAAGCCCCTCTATTGGTTACATTTAATAACATCTCAAGACAATACAAGCCCTCTATTGGTTACATTTAATACCATCTCAAGACAGTACAAGCCCCTCTATTGGTTACATTTAATAACATCTCAAGACAATACAAGCCCCTCTATTGGTTACATTTAATACCATCTCAAGACAGTACAAGCCCCTCTATTGGTTACATTTAATACCATCTCAAGACAATACAAGCCCTCTATTGTTACATTTAATACCATCTCAAGACAATACAAGCCCCTCTATTGTTTTTAATACCATCTCAAGATAATACAAGATTTTACATTTAATACCACTCTGGCCCCTCTAAACATTTAATACCATCTAGATAATACAAGCCCCTTTTGGTTACATTTTACCATCTCAAGACAATACAAGCCCCCTCTATTGGTTACATTTAAACCATCTCAAGACAGTACAAGCCCCCTATTGGTTACATTTAATCATCTCAAGACAATACAAGCCCCTCTATTGGTTACATTTAATACCATCTCAAGACAATACAAGTCCCCTCTATTGGTTACATTTAATACCATCTCAAGATAATACAAGCCCCTCTATTGGTTACATTTAATACCATCTCAAGATAATACAAGCCCCCAGGGACCCATCTCCAAGACAATACAAGCCCCTCTATTGGTTCATTTAATACCATCTCAAGACAATACACCCTCTATTGGTTACATTTAATACCATCTCAAGATAATACAAGCCCCTCTATTGGTTACATTTAATACCATCTCAAGACAATACAAGCCCCTCTATTGGTTACATTTAATACCATCTCAAGACACAAGCCCCTCTATTGGTTACATTTAATACCATCTCAAGACAATACAAGCCCCTCTATTGGTTACATTTAATACCATCTCAAGATAATACAAGCCCCTCTATTGGTTACATTTAATACCATCTCAAGACAATACAAGCCCCTCTATTGGTTACATTTAATACCATCTCAAGATAATACAAGCCCCTCTATTGGTTACATTTAATACCATCTCAAGACAATACAAGCCCCTCTATTGGTTACATTTAATACCATCTCAAGACAATACAAGCCCCTCTATTGGTTACATTTAATACCATCTCAAGACAATACAAGCCCCTCTATTGGTTACATTTAAAACCATCTCAAGACAATACAAGCCCCTCTATTGGTTACGTTTAAAACCATCTCAAGACAATACAAGCCCCTCTATTGGTTACATTTAAAACCATCTCAAGACAATACAATCCCCTCTATTGGTTACATTTAAAACCATCTATATTTATTTCCATGTCATCTGACCAGAGCACGGTTCCAGTCCATGTGCCATGTATCAAATTACAGGTGAATACATCTGTTGGTTGACATGAAAATAAAGCTCTTTACCTTCTGTCAAACATGGTGGTGGATCTGTGATGTTATGGGGCTGTTTATCCATTCGTCCTGGGATCCTTGTTAACAAGGTCAACGGCAAAATGAACTTTACTCAGTTTGTGTCAGTGTAGCTCAAGACATGGAGCTTGTAACGCCAGGGTAGTGGGTTCGTCGGGACCATTATACGTAGAATGTATGCACACATGACTGTAAGTCGCTTTGGATAAGCGTCTGCTAAATGGCATATATTATATTATTATAATTATTTAGACGCCTACCTTTGAGGAAAAAAGTTTAAACAAAATCTCTTTCTCTGAGCAATTGTATTAGTATAAAATAAAATAAAAATTTAAAAAATGAACATACAATATAGCTCAGTATTTAAATAATTTATTTAATATTTATTTTTCTCATCTTTATCAAGGGTGTCAATCGTTTAGGACCCCCGGTACATTTGAAAACATTTTCAGAAGAGAAGTAACAGACAACACATTTTAGCTAGCTTACTATGTAACGGGTATATGTTGTCACAAACTTAACTTAAAACATGTACACTTTCAGATACAGTTAAATACAGTAATGTCATTTTGTTATTGGCTATGATGTTTCTGTAAATAAATACTATTTCTCTTAGTTACCTCTACAACAGATAATCATATCATATTTTTCATCAGGATTTTACACTAAACCTAAATGCTCAGATTTTTTTCTCAGCTCACAAAATAAACATGAATATATTGGTGTATTATCCATAATCATAACAGTCATTGTTTAAGATTGATATTTTTAGCGACGTCACCAACATCCTGATTGAGATCACAACACACAACCACACGTCCATTGAGGAAATTAAAGACCACTACGATTTGACAGCTTGGTTGGCATTTCAAACACTTCTCTCTCCTCTTGTTACGGGATAAACTCTCTTCACATGTCTGCTGTGCCTCCTTTGAGCCATCCATCCCTCACTCTATCCCTCCATCCATCCCTCACTCTATCCCTCCATCACTCCCTCTATCCATCCCTCCATCACTCCCTCTATCCATCCATCCATCCTTCCCTCTCTCTAGCCATCCATCCATCCATCCATCCTCCCCTCTCTCTAGCCATCCATCACTCTCTATCCATCCCTCCCCTCTCTCTCTCTCTCCATCTCTCTCTCTCTCTCTCTCTCTCTCTCTCTCTCTCTCTCTCTCTCTCTCTCTCTCTCTCTCTCTCTCTCTCTCTCTCTCTCTCCCTCTCTCCCTCTCTCCCTCCCCTCCCTCCCTCCCTCCCTCCATCCATCCTCCATGTGAACAGACCCCTGTCTTCTTCCTGGGCTCAGATCACCATCCAGTGTTGGAGCTGTGAAACCAATGGGAAAGGACAATAAATACACAAGGTAAGGTAAAAGGTAAAGGTAAGGTAAGGTAAGGTAAGGTAAAGGTAAGGTAAGGTAAGGTAAGGTAAAGGTAAGGTAGGTAGGGTAAAGGTAAGGTAAGGTAGGGTAAGATAAGTAGGGAGGTTAAGGTAAGGTGAGGTAAGGTAAGATAAGTAGGGTAGGGTAAGGTAAGGTAGGGTAAGGTAAGGTAGGGTAAGATAAGTAGGGGAGGTTAAGGTAAGGTAAGGTAGGGTAAGATAAGTAGGGAGGTTAAGGTAAGGTAGGGTAAGGTAAGGTAAAGGTAAGGTAAAGGTAAGGTAAGGTAAGGTAAGGTAAGGTAGGGTAGGGTAAAGGTACGGTAAGGTAAAAGGTAAGGTAAAGGTAAGGTAGGGTAGGGTAGGGTAAGGTAAGGTAAGATAAGTAGGGGAGGTTAAGGTAAGGTAAGGTAAGGTAAGGTAAAAGGTAAGGTAAGGTAAGGTAAGGTAAGGTAAGGTAAGGTAAGATAAGATAAGTAGGGAGGTTAGGTAAGGTAAGGTAAGGTAAGGTAAGGTAAGGTAAGGTAAGGTAAGGTAGTAAAATAGGGTAAGATAAGTAGGGGAGGTTAAGGTAAGGTAAGGTAAGGTAAGGTAAAGGTGGGTAAGGTAAGGTAAGGTAAGGTAAGGTAAGGTAAGGTAAGGTAAAATAAAATGTAAGGTAAGGTAAGGTAAGGTAAGGTAGGGTAAGGTAAGGTAGGGTAAGGTAAGGTAAGGTAAGATAAGTAGGGGAGGTTAAGGTAAGGTAAGGTAAGGTAAGGTAAGGTAAGGTAAAAGGTAAGGTAAGGTAAAAGGTAAGGTAAGGTAAGGTAAGGTAGGTAAGATAAGTAGGGAGGTTAAGGTAAGGTAAGGTAAGGTAAGGTAAGGTAAGGTAAGGTAAGGTAAGGTAAGGTAAAGGTAAGGTAAGGTAAGGTAAGGTAAGGTAAGGTAAGGTAAGGTAAGGTAAGTAGGGAGGTTAAGTAATGTCAAGTAAACAGTGAAGAGCAGCTTACCGTAAACCTCCTAACTTCTCCGTTATCCACCAGGTGGTGTTCGTGCTCAGGCGTTATGGCGTAGGCCAGTCTCTACAGGAAGACAGGAATCACTTACCAAATAAACTAACTTGTCTTCATTATACAAATCATTGTGCATTAATTACCAAGCTGGGATATTCAGATTTGCTGGTGATGTTATAGCTCATCAACCATATTGCTCACATACCGAATATATATGTGTCACTGTCAGTGTTGACATTTCTGTGCATTGATGTTGATAAAAGTGGGCATCACTTTGGTTAAAGGTGTCTGCTAAATCACCATAGCAGCATATATCAATACAAACCAGACTTCCCACTTATATCAACCAGACTTATATCAACCAGACTTATATCAACCAGACTTATATAAACCAGACTTCTATCAACCAGACTTATATCAACCAGACTTATATCAACCAGACTTATATCAACCAGACTTATATAAACCAGAATTATATCAACCAGACTTATATAAACCAGACTTATATCAACCAGACTTCTATCAACCAGACTTATATCAACCAGACTTATATAGACCAGACTTCCCACTTATATAAACCAGACTTATATCAACCAGACTTATATCAACCAGACTTCTATCAACCAGACTTATATAAACCAGACTTATATAGACCAGACTTCCCACTTATATAAACCAGACTTAAATAAACCAGACTTATATCAACCAGACTTATATAAACCATACTTATATAAACCAGACTTATATAAACCAGACTTATATAAACCAGACTTATATAGACCAGACTTCCCACTTATATAAACCAGACTTATATCAACCAGACTTATATAAACCATACTTATATAAACCAGACTTATATAAACCAGACTATATAGACCAGACTTATATAGACCAGACTTCCCACTTATATAAACCAGACTTATATAAACCAGACTTATATCAACCAGACTTATATAAACCAGACTTCCCACTTGTATAAACCAGACTTATATAAACCAGACTTATATTAACCAGACTTATATCAACCAGACTTATATAAACCAGACTTATATAAACCAGACTTATATCAACCAGACTTATATAAACCAGACTTCCCACTTGTATAAACCACTTATATAAACCAGACTTATATTAACCAGACTTATATCAACCAGACTTATATAAACCAGACTTATATAAACGAGACTTACATCACAGAACTTTCCAGGTAAGGTGCACATCTTGTAGATGGCATAGAGAGGCACCATGGTCATGGAGGATATGGCCAAGCACCAGCCAATCATGTTGGCCCATATGGGAAACGTGTACGTGCCGTAGTTAGGAGGGTTAAGGTGCGAAGCTCACCACCACCATGAACTGGAGAAACAGAGGGTTTTGGGATTAGGACACTTTCCTGTTTCAAGTCATAAGGACACTTATGGACCAGCCTCTACTGAAGCTAGCAAACTATAGTTAGTGCCTAGAGCTTGGTGTGCATGACTGAGAGCTGTCATAAGGACATGACTGAGAGCTGTCATAAGGACATGACTGAGAGCTGTCATAAGGACATGACTGAGAGCTGTCATAAGGACATGACTGAGAGCTGTCATAAGGACATGACTGAGAGCTGTCATAAGGACATGACTGAGAGCTGTCATAAGGACATGACTGAGAGCTGTCATAAGGACATGACTGAGAGCTGTCATAAGGACATGACTGAGAGCTGTCATAAGGACATGACTGAGAGCTGTCATAAGGACATGACTGAGAGCTGTCATAAGGACATGACTGAGAGCTGTCATAAGGACATGACTGAGAGCTGTCATAAGGACATGACTGAGAGCTGTCATAAGGACATGACTGAGAGCTGTCATCAGGACATGACTGAGAGCTGTCATAAGGACATGACTGAGAGCTGTCATCAGGACATGACTGAGAGCTGTCATCAGGACATGACTGAGAGCTGTCATCAGGACATGACTGAGAGCTGTCATAAGGACATGACTGAGAGCTGTCATAAGGACATGACTGAGAGCTGTCATAAGGACATGACTGAGAGCTGTCATAAGGACATGACTGAGAGCTGTCATAAGGACATGACTGAGAGCTGTCATAACGACATGACTGAGAGCTGTCATAACGACATGACTGAGAGCTGTCATAAGGACATGACTGAGAGCTGTCATAAGGACATGACTGAGAGCTGTCATAAGGACATGACTGAGAGCTGTCATAAGGACATGACTGAGAGCTGTCATAAGGACATGACTGAGAGCTGTCATAAGGACATGACTGAGCTGTCATCAGGACATGACTGAGAGCTGTCATAAGGACATGACTGAGAGCTGTCATAAGGACATGACTGAGAGCTGTCATAAGGACATGACTGAGAGCTGTCATAAGGACATGACTGAGAGCTGCATGGACTATTCACCTGGTTCCGTTTTGCACCAGGTGAACTAAAACATACTTGCCGTGTTTGACCCAGGTGTTTCTCTCTTCATGAACTCACCAGGAGGAAGCAGGGGCTGACAAACTTCCAGCACAGTCTCCAGTACAGGCCTGGTCTCTGTCCGATCATCTCCTCGATGTCGTCACTGAACCGGTCCACTCCTGAAGGGAAGAGTTCAAACCGTGGCAGTAACAAAACGTGTGACGGTCCGTCATTATAACCAGCGTCGGGGTCAATTCAAATTGAAAGCTGTCAATTCAGGAAGTTTTATTTATTTATTTATTTTTAAAGACCATCGATTTTCAATAGACTTAAAAGTAAAAGCTATTCATTTTTAAAAAGTTTCTTTTCATTTTTGAAGTTTAAAATCAAATCACTTTCTGAATTGACTACCTTCAATTGGAATTGAACCCTTAACCTGATCAAAACCCTTGAGTCGTCATTCACACAGCAAAGAGAGGGAAAGGGGAGGTTTCTACCACAGCAGACAGGAAACCCTTGAGTCGTCATTCACACAGCAAAGAGAGGGAAAGGGGAGGTTTCTACCACAGCAGACAGGAAACCAGTCATTCACACAGAAAGGGGAAAGGGAGGTTTCTACCACAGCAGACAGAAAGGGGAGGTTTCTACCACAGCAGACAGGAAGGGGAGGTTTCTACCACAGCAGACAGGAAGGGGAGGTTTCTACCACAGCAGACAGAAAGGGAGGTTTCTACCACAGCAGACAGGAAGGGAGGTTTCTACCACAGCAGACAGTAAACCCTTGAGGTTTCACACAGCAGAGAGGAAGGGAGGTTTCTACCACAGCAGACAGAAAGGGGAGGTTTCTACCACAGCAGACAGGAAGGGAGGTTTCTACCACAGCAGACAGAAAGGGGAGGTTTCTACCACAGCAGACAGGAAGGGGAGGTTTCTACCACAGCAGACAGAAAGGGGAGGTTTCTACCACAGCAGACAGGAACCCTTGAGGTCATTCACACAGCAAAGAGAGGGAAAGGGGAGGTTTCTACCACAGCAGACAGAAAGGGGAGGTTTCTACCACAGCAGACAGAAAGGGGAGGTTTCTACCACAGCAGACAGGAAGCCTTGAGTCATCGTTTACACAGCAAAGAGAGGGAAAGGGGAGGTTTCTACCACAGCAGACAGGAAACCCTTGAGTCGTCATTCACACAGCAAAGAGAGGGAAAGGGGAGGTTTCTACCACAGCAGACAGAAAGGGGAGGTTTCTACCACAGCAGACAGGAAGCCTTGTGTCATCAGCAGAGCAAAGAGAGGGAAAGGGGAGGTTTCTACCACAGCAGACAGGAAACCCTTGAGTCGTCATTCACACAGCAAAGAGAGGAAAGGGAGGTTTCTACCACAGCAGACAGGAAACCCTTGAGTCATCGTTCACAGAGCAAAGAGAGGGAAAGGGAGGTTTCTACCACAGCAGACAGGAAAGGGAGGTTTCTACCACAGCAGACAGGAAGGGAGGTTTCTACCACAGCAGACAGAAGGGGGAGGTTTCTACCACAGCAGACAGGAAGGGAGGTTTCATTCACACAGCAGACAGAAAGGGAGGTTTCTACCACAGCAGACAGGAAACCCTTGAGTCGTCATTCACACAGCAAAGAGAGGGAAAGGGGAGGTTTCTACCACAGCAGACAGAAAGGGGAGGTTTCTACCACAGCAGACAGGAAAGGGGAGGTTTCTACCACAGCAGACAGGAAGCCTTGAGTCATCATTTACACAGCAAAGAGAGGGAAAGGGGAGGTTTCTACCACAGCAGACAGGAAAGGGAGGTCATTCACACAGCAAAGAGAGGGAAAGGGAGGTTTCTACCACAGCAGACAGAAAGGGGAGGTTTCTACCACAGCAGACAGGAAGCCTTGTGTCATCGTTTACAGAGCAAAGAGAGGGAAAGGGGAGGTTTCTACCACAGCAGACAGGAAACCCTTGAGGTTTCTACAGCAGACAGAAAGGAGGGAAAGGAAGGGAGGTTTCTACCACAGCAGACAGAAACCCTTGAGTCGTCATTCACACAGCAGACAGAAAGGGGAGGTTTCTACCACAGCAGACAGAAAGGGGAGGTTTCTACACAGCAGACAGGAAGGGGAGGTTTCTACCACAGCAGACAGGAAGGGGAGGTTTCTACCACAGCAGACAGAAAGGGGAGGTTTCTACCACAGCAGACAGAAAGGGGAGGTTTCTACCACAGCAGACAGGAAGGGGAGGTTTCTACCACAGCAGACAGGAAGGGGAGGTTTCTACCACAGCAGACAGGAAGGGGAGGTTTCTACCACAGCAGACAGGAAACATTGTGGATGAACAATAGTTTTCTTTGTGTTCTCTCGTTCTGAGGAAACGACAGTACATTTGAAATAAAAGGATATTAACATTCTGGTAGCGTGTTTAATACCACCAGCATCCAGTCCCTTCCTCATCTAGGCTTCTCCTCACTCAACCTTCTCTCCTTGTTCCTTGCCTGGGAGGCACTTCTCAAAGCCCAGGCATAATCCCAATGTGACTGGAGCCTATGGAGAGCAGGCAGCTGTTCCTGTGGAGGGCACAGGGTGCCACAGCCACCTGTCAGTAGAGATGGAGCCAGGGAAAAGGCCCGGAGAAGCCTGGGGCTAAAGTAGTCTGCCCTCCCAGGCTGAGGCCACCACGGCAGGGCAGCAAGCTGACCACACTGACCCCCGAGCCACAAGGCTGGTTAGACACACACACACACACACACACACACACACACACACACACACACACACACACACACACACACACACACACACACACACACACACACACACACACACACACACACACACACACACACACACACACACAGCACTGTCTGGACCCCCTGACCAGCAGTATAGTAGATCAGACTAGCAGTCTAAACCAGAAGTGAGCTTTGGAGACATTCTGAATTCACTCTGGAGACGTTGCTGTAAATCAATGCCTGTGGGCTCTCAGATAACTTCAATGTTGTCTGAGCAAAGCAAGTTGCTCGTCGTACTGTAGTGTCACA
The DNA here is from genome assembly GCF_021184085.1 of Oncorhynchus gorbuscha. Taxonomy (NCBI): domain Eukaryota; kingdom Metazoa; phylum Chordata; class Actinopteri; order Salmoniformes; family Salmonidae; genus Oncorhynchus; species Oncorhynchus gorbuscha. The sequence goes on from NW_025747012.1 coordinate 11,650, forward strand.
CAAGAAAGTGTAAAGGAAAGATGAAAATACGGTGATGAGCTTTTAATGCGTCTTTTCAATAAATACCGAGGGTCTTATTCTGGTGACATGATGATTGAGGCTTGGCTGCCGTTTGACAAATACAAATCTATCTCTTATCCATTAATTATCTCTGAAGGAGATACCTCTACCTGCACTGTTGACTAGATTATCTCTGAAGGAGATACCTCTACCTGCACTGTTGACTAGATTATCTCTGAAGGTAGACTACCTGCACTGTTGACTAGATTATCTCTGAAGGAGATACCTCTACCTGCACTGTTGACTAGATTATCTCTGAAGGTAGCCTACCAGCATTGTTGACTAGAGCACACGTGTCAAGACCAGAGTGGACACACACACACACACACATCCCTGCCCCGCCCGACACACATACACACATCCCTGCGTCGCCCAACACACACACACACACACATCCCTGCGTCGCCCGACACACACACACACATCCCTGCGTCGCCCGACACACACACGCACACATCCCTGCGTCGCCCGACACACACACACACATCCCTGCCCCGCCCGAGACACACACACACACATCCCTGCGTCGCCCGACACACACACACATCCCTGCGTCGCCCGACACACACACACACATCCTTGCGTCGCCCGACACACACACACACATCCCTGCGTCGCCCGACACACACACACACATCCCTGCGTCGCCCGACACACACACACACATCCCTGCATCGCCCGACACACACACACACATCCCTGCGTCGCCCGACACACACACACACACATCACTGCCCCGCCCGACACACACACACACACATCCCTGCGTCGCCCGACACACACACACATCCCTGCGTCGCCCGACACACACACACACACACACACACACACACACATCCCTGCGTCGCCCGACACACACACACATCCCTGCCCCGCCCGACACACACACACATCCCTGCGTCGCCCGACACACACACACACACACATCCCTGCGTCGCCCGACACACACACACATCCCTGCGTCGCCCGACACACACACACACACACATCCCTGCGTCGCCCGACACACACACACATCCCTGCGTCGCCCGACACACACACACACACATCCCTGCGTCGCCCGACACACACACACACATCCCTGCGTCGCCCGACACACACACACACACATCCCTGCGTCGCCCGACACACACACACACATCCCTGCGTCGCCCGACACACACACACATCCTGCGTCGCCCCCACACACACACACACATCCCTGCGTCGCCCGACACACACACACACACACATCCCTGCGTCGCCCAACACACACACACACACACATCCCTGCGTCGCCCGACACACACACACACACACATCCCTGCGTCGCCCAACACACACACACATCCCTGCGTCGCCCGACACACACACCATATAACGCCACATTTGTTGTGACAAAATCGTCAGTAAAGTTGAACATGTGAAGGGAATCCATTTTTTCTTTCAGGACATGGGAATTGAACATCAAAAGTTATTGTAATGTTCACTACATCATCACACACGGGCGTTTATCTGCAACGAGTCATCGTGAGGTAAACACAGCTGTCTATCTGCAACGAGTCAACATGAGGTAAACACAGCTGTCTATCTGCAACGAGTCAACATGAGGTAAACACAGCTGTCTATCTGCAACTAGTCAACATGAGGTAAACACAGCTGTCTATCTGCAACGAGTCAACATGAGGTAAACACAGCTGTCTATCTGCAACACGTCAACGTGAGGTAAACACAGCTGTCTATCTGCAACGAGTCAACGTGAGGTAAACACAGCTGTCTATCTGCAACGAGTCAACGTGAGGTAAACACAGCTGTCTATCTGCAACGAGTCAACATGAGGTAAACACAGCTGTCTATCTGCAACGAGTCAACGTGAGGTAAACACAGCTGTCTATCTGCAACGAGTCAACATGAGGTAAACACAGCCGTCTATTGGGCTGATTTGAAAAGGATGCTAGAGAAATGCTATTATCGGTAGCCACGACTTGAATGGGATTTGTGACACAAATGCTAACGCGTTAGCGTGCGGAAACAATGCCAGGGGAAATAAAAACCAAATTATGGTTTTACGGGGTTAGGAAAACCAATGTGTTGTTTTGTCATTTTGGGTGTACTATCCCTTTAGGTTAACATTGAAAGACACGGCACAAGGGAATCTTCCATCGGGCCTAGCTTATATTTCTGACCAAGTATCATCAGAACCACAACAGACCTCCCCCCCCAAAAAAACCCATCAATCTTTACACCACAGACTGGGATGTTGACCTCAGATATTCAATATCAATACACTATTATTTGTATGTAATGTGTCTCTGTCCAGTCCAAACACCTAAACACTAAATAGTAATATGGACCATACACTCTGAGTGGCAGAAACACACCAGAGACAGGCGTTTTACCTCCCGGGCCTCTGACAGCTGATGAGGTAGTGTTGCATGGCGGCACAGCAGAGGAAGATCCAGACTGATATCCCATCAGACCCTATCAATGGCCTAATAGGGCATCAGCTTGGATGGCCATGAAGAGCTAAGAGTCTCCCCTCCTCACCTGTTCCTCCCTCCCTCCTCCTCACTCCTCACCTCCTCCTCCCCTCCCTCCTCCTCCCTCCCTCCCTCCCTCCTCCTCCCTCCTCCCTCCTCACCTCCTCCTCCCTCCTCCCTCCCTCCTCCCTCCTCACTCCTCACCTCCCTCCCTCCTCCTCACTCCTCACCTCCTCCCCCCTCCTCCTCCCTCCTCTTCCCTCCCTCCTCTTCCCTCCTCCTCCCTCCTCACCTCCTCCCTCCCTCCTCCTCACCTCCTCCCTTCCTCCCTCCTCCTCCCTCCTCCCTCCTCACCTCCTCCCTCCCTACTCACCCATCCTCACTCCTCTTCTTCTGTAGAACAAGACAGGAGTCCCCCCCCATCCCATCTCCTCCTTACCCCTCCTCTTCTGTAGAATCAGGAAGGGGTCCCTTCTCCTCCCACTACCCATCCTCCTACTCCCTACACCTCACCGTATAACTAGGCAGGAGCACCCCTTCCTGTGCCTTTCCTCGTTCCGCTCCTTCCCCCTCCTCCTGCTCCTCCCCTCCTCCTCTCCCATCCTCCCCCCACCTCCTCACCGTAGAACCAGGCGATGCCGATGGCCTCAATAAGCACTCCAAAGAGAATGGATGTCCCAGCAGCAAAATGGTCCAGCAGAGTGAACACATAGATACCACCCTGGAGAGGAGAGGAGAGGAGAAGAGGGGAGAGGAGAGGAGAGGAGAGGAGAAGAGAGGAGGGGAGGGGAGGGGAGAAGAGGGGAGGGGAGGGGAGGGGGAGAAGAGGGGAGGGGAGGGGAGAGGAGAGGGAGGAGAGGAGGAGAGGAGAGGAGAGGAGGAGGAGGGGAGGAGAGGAGGAGAGGAGAGGAGGAGGAGGAGGAGGAGGAGGGAGAGGGGAGGGGAGGGGAGGAGGAGAGGAGGAGGAGGGAGGGGAGGAGGAGGAGGAGAGGGAGGAGGAGGAGGAGAGGAGAGGGAGGAGGAGGAGGAGGAGAGGGAGAGGAGAGGAGAGGAGAGGAGAGGAGGAGAGAGGAGAGGAGAGGGAGGAGAGGAGGGAGAGGAGAGGAGAGGAGAGGAGAGGAGAGGAGAGGAGAGGAGAGGAGAGGAGAGGAGAGGAGAGGAGAGGAGAGGAGAGGAGAGGAGAGGAGAGGAGAGGAGAGATGTCTCTTATATTAGCCATGTGTCATTCATGCAAATTCCTGAGATGCTTGAGGAATAACTTTACGCACATCTTTTTCGTCCACTTACATTAGTGACACAAAACAGTGAGATGAGGAAGGTGGACACAACGATGAAGAGGGTGAAGAGTTCCCGGTGTTTGTGGAGAAACTTGAACTCATCCATCAATCCTGTGATCACTGACTCCATCCCTCCCATCTAGAGACCAGAGACAGAGCACAGAACACAGAGCACAGAACACAGAGCACAGAGCACAGAGCACAGAGCACAGAGCACAGAGCACAGAATACAGAACACAGAGCACAGAACACAGAACACAGAGCACAGAACAGAGAACACAGAACACAGAACACCATCATTTAGCTGAACTTGGTCCGTGCACTTCACCTATAGCAGGATTAGCCAGTCCTGATCCTGCTGGGTCGGACCAAAAAGCCTGCACACCTATTAGCTCCCCAGGAGTAGGGTTTGTCACCACTAGCCTATAGCATGTTGGCACCTCAGAAACTGGAGGTTGATCAGTTCATAGTTTGTTCTATAATGCTGAGCGATGTACTCACAGCACTGTCGATGCCCAGAGTCAGCAGCATGATGAAGAAGACAACTGCCCACACTGATGATCCTGGTAATGTTGCAATGGCCTCTGGGTAGATGATGAACACCAGACCAGGACCTGTATGGGACACAACAACACAGATGATGATCTTGTGTTAATCAAACATCTATTTTGTGATGGGAGACGTGTCTGAAGAACGCAGCAAATCCAACATTGTTTAACCAACAGCGGTGACAATGTAGACCACATGATTGATTTGTGCGGATAAACACATATAGATTTACAATCAGCCCTGACACCAAGCCCAGAGCAGGTTTTTTTGATAAACATTTCGATAAACAACATTTAATATTGCACGTCATAAAGACAAGTGGACATGACATCAATTTAGAGATCCCAACACACAAATAATGATTGGCTGAAAAATCTATTGGAAATGTCAATACATTTAACTATTTTTTATAAAGAACAAAACAATAATTTCAGTTCTCCATCGTTATCTGAGAAAAGAGTGCGGAGCATTAAGAATACTGACCGTCTGTGGTCACCTTGTCCAGAACACTAAGAATACTGACCGTCTGTGGCCACCTTGTCCAGAACACTAAGAATACTGACCGTCTGTGGCCACCTTGTCCAGAACACTAAGAATACTGACCGTCTGTGGTCACCTTGTCCAGAACACTAAGAATACTGACCGTCTGTGGTTACCTTGTCCAGAACACTAAGAATACTGACCGTCTGTGGCCACCTTGTCCAGAACACTAAGAATACTGACCGTCTGTGGCCACCTTGTCCAGAACACTAAGAATACTGACCGTCTGTGGTCACCTTGTCCAGAACACTAAGAATACTGACCGTCTGTGGCCACCTTGTCCAGAACACTAAGAATACTGACCGTCTGTGGCCACCTTGTCCAGAACACTAAGAATACTGACCGTCTGTGGTCACCTTGTCCAGAACACTAAGAATACTGACCGTCTGTGGTCACCTTGTCCAGAACACTAAGAATACTGACCGTCTGTGGTCACCTTGTCCAGAACACTAAGAATACTGACCGTCTGTGGTCACCTTGTCCAGAACACTAAGAATACTGACCGTCTGTGGTCACCTTGTCCAGAACACTAAGAATACTGACCGTCTGTGGTCACCTTGTCCAGAACACTAAGAATACTGACCGTCTGTGGCCACCTTGTCCAGAACACTAAGAATACTGACCGTCTGTGGTCACCTTGTCCAGAACACTAAGAATACTGACCGTCTGTGGTCACCTTGTCCAGAACACTAAGAATACTGACCGTCTGTGGTCACCTTGTCCAGAACACTAAGAATACAGACCGTCTGTGGCCACCTTGTCCAGAACACTAAGAATACTGACCGTCTGTGGTCACCTTGTCCAGAACACTAAGAATACTGACCGTCTGTGGTCACCTTGTCCAGAACACTAAGAATACTGACCGTCTGTGGTCACCTTGTCCAGAACACTAAGAATACTGACCGTCTGTGGTCACCTTGTCCAGAACACTAAGAATACTGACCGTCTGTGGTCACCTTGTCCAGAACACTAAGAATACTGACCGTCTGTGGTCACCTTGTCCATAACACTAAGAATACTGACCGTCTGTGGTCACCTTGTCCAGAACACTAAGAATACTGACCGTCTGTGGTCACCTTGTCCAGAACACTAAGAATACTGACCGTCTGTGGCCACCTTGTCCAGAACACTAAGAATACTGACCGTCTGTGGTCACCTTGTCCAGAACACTAAGAATACTGACCGTCTGTGGTCACCTTGACCAGAACACTAAGAATACTGACCGTCTGTGGTCACCTTGACCAGAACACTAAGAATACTGACCGTCTGTGGTCACCTTGTCCAGAACACTAAGAATACTGACCGTCTGTGGTCACCTTGTCCAGAACACTAAGAATACTGACCGTCTGTGGTCACCTTGTCCAGAACACTAAGAATACTGACCGTCTGTGGTCAACTTGTCCAGAACACTAAGAATACTGACCGTCTGTGGTCACCTTGTCCAGAACACTAAGAATACTGACCGTCTGTGGTCACCTTGTCCAGAACACTAAGAATACTGACCGTCTGTGGCCACCTTGTCCAGAACACTAAGAATACTGACCGTCTGTGGTCACCTTGTCCAGAACACTAAGAATACTGACCGTCTGTGGTCACCTTGACCAGAACACTAAGAATACTGACCGTCTGTGGTCACCTTGACCAGAACACTAAGAATACTGACTGTCTGTGGCCACCTTGTCCAGAACACTAAGAATACTGACCGTCTGTGGCCACCTTGTCCAGAACACTAAGAATACTGACCGTCTGTGGTCACCTTGTCCAGAACACTAAGAATACTGACCGTATGTGGTCACCTTGTCCAGAACACTAAGAATACTGACCGTCTGTGGTCACCTTGTCCAGAACACTAAGAATACTGACCGTCTGTGGTCACCTTGTCCAGAACACTAAGAATACTGACCGTCTGTGGTCACCTTGTCCAGAACACTAAGAATACTGACCGTCTGTGGCCACCTTGTCCAGAACACTAAGAATACTGACCGTCTGTGGTCACCTTGTCCAGAACACTAAGAATACTGACCGTCTGTGGTCACCTTGTCCAGAACACTAAGAATACTGACCGTCTGTGGCCACCTTGTCCAGAACACTAAGAATACTGACCGTCTGTGGCCACCTTGTCCAGAACACTAAGAATACTGACCGTCTGTGGCCACCTTGTCCAGAACACTAAGAATACTGACCGTCTGTGGCCACCTTGTCCAGAACACTAAGAATACTGACCGTCTGTGGTCACCTTGTCCAGAACACTAAGAATACTGACCGTCTGTGGTCACCTTGTCCAGAACACTAAGAATACTGACCGTCTGTGGCCACCTTGTCCAATGGCACGCTGTGTTTATGGGACATGTAACCCAGGAAGGAGAAGATGACGAAGCCGGAGAAGAAGCTGGTCAGGGAGTTGATGGAACTGGTGATGATGGCATCTCTGGAAGAGAGAGTGAAGAGGACAAGAGCATATAAATATACCTGGTAGATCCAGAACAGACTGGTGTTATAGACCTGGCCAGTAGGTATTACTGTCCTCTATATAACAGACTGATGTTATAGACATGGCCAGTAGGTATTACTGTCCTCTATAGAACAGACTGGTGTTATAGACCTGGCCAGTAGGTATTACTGTCCTCTATAGAACAGACTGGTGTTATAGACCTGGCCAGTAGGTATTACTGTCCTCTATAGAACAGACTGGTGTTATAGACCTGGCCAGTAGGTATTACTGTCCTCTATAGAACAGACTGGTGTTATAGACCTGGCCAGTAGGTATTACTGTCCTCTATAGAACAGACTGGTGTTATAGAACAGACATGGCCAGTAGGTATTACTGTCCTCTATAGAACAGACTGGTGTTATAGACCTGGCCAGTAGGTATTACTGTCCTCTATAGAACAGACTGGTGTTATAGACCTGGCCAGTAGGTATTACTGTCCTCTATAGAACAGACTGGTGTTATAGACCTGGCCAGTAGGTATTACTGTCCTCTATAGAACAGACTGGTGTTATAGACCTGGCCAGTAGGTATTACTGTCCTCTATAGAACAGACTGGTGTTATAGACCTGGCCAGTAGGTATTACTGTCCTCTATAGAACAGACTGGTGTTATAGACATGGCCAGTAGGTATTACTGTCCTCTATAGAACAGACTGGTGTTATAGACCTGGCCAGTAGGTATTACTGTCCTCTATATAACAGACTGGTGTTATAGACATGGCCAGTAGGTATTACTGTCCTCTATATAACAGACTGGTGTTATAGACATGGCCAGTAGGTATTACTGTCCTCTATAGAACAGACTGGTGTTATAGACATGGCCAGTAGGTATTACTGTCCTCTATAGAACAGACTGGTGTTATAGACCTGGCCAGTAGGTATTACTGTCCTCTATAGAACAGACTGGTGTTATAGACCTGGCCAGTAGGTATTACTGTCCTCTATAGAACAGACTGGTGTTATAGACCTGGCCAGTAGGTATTACTGTCCTCTATAGAACAGACTGGTGTTATAGACCTGGCCAGTAGGTATTACTGTCCTCTATAGAACAGACTGGTGTTATAGACCTGGCCAGTAGGTATTACTGTCCTCTATAGAACAGACTGGTGTTATAGACATGGCCAGTAGGTATTACTGTCCTCTATAGAACAGACTGGTGTTATAGACCTGGCCAGTAGGTATTACTGTCCTCTATAGAACAGACTGGTGTTATAGACCTGGCCAGTAGGTATTACTGTCCTCTATAGAACAGACTGGTGTTATAGACCTGGCCAGTAGGTATTACTGTCCTCTATAGAACAGACTGGTGTTATAGACATGGCCAGTAGGTATTACTGTCCTCTATAGAACAGACTGGTGTTATAGACCTGGCCAGTAGGTATTACTGTCCTCTATAGAACAGACTGGTGTTATAGACCTGGCCAGTAGGTATTACTGTCCTCTATAGAACAGACTGGTGTTATAGACCTGGCCAGTAGGTATTACTGTCCTCTATAGAACAGACTGGTGTTATAGACCTGGCCAGTAGGTATTACTGTCCTCTATAGAACAGACTGGTGTTATAGACCTGGCCAGTAGGTATTACTGTCCTCTATAGAACAGACTGGTGTTATAGACCTGGCCAGTAGGTATTACTGTCCTCTATAGAACAGACTGGTGTTATAGACCTGGCCAGTAGGTATTACTGTCCTCTATAGAACAGACTGGTGTTATAGACATGGCCAGTAGGTATTACTGTCCTCTATAGAACAGACTGGTGTTATAGACCTGGCCAGTAGGTATTACTGTCCTCCTCTATAGAACAGACTGGTGTTATAGACCTGGCCAGTAGGTATTACTGTCCTCTATAGAACAGACTGGTGTTATAGACATGGCCAGTAGGTATTACTGTCCTCTATAGAACAGACTGGTGTTATAGACCTGGCCAGTAGGTATTACTGTCCTCTATAGAACAGACTGGTGTGATAGACATGGCCAGTAGGTATTACTGTCCTCGATAGAACAGACTGGTGTTATACACATGACCAGTAGGTATTACTGTCCTCTATATAACAGACTGGTGTTATAGACCTGGCCAGTAGGTATTACTGTCCTCTATAGAACAGACTGGTGTGATAGACATGGCCAGTAGGTATTACTGTCCTCGATAGAACAGACTGGTGTTATACACATGGCCAGTAGGTATTACTGTCCTCTATAGAACAGACTGGTGTTATAGACATGGCCAGTAGGTATTACTGTCCTCTATAGAACAGACTTGTGTTATAGACATGGCCAGTAGGTATTACTGTCCTCTATAGAACAGACTGGTGTTATAGACATGGCCAGTAGGTATTACTGTCCTCTATAGAACAGACTGGTGTTATAGACATGGCCAGTAGGTATTACTGTCCTCTATATAACAGACTGGTGTTATAGACATGGCCAGTAGGTATTACTGTCCTCTATAGAACAGACTGGTGTTATAGACATGGCCAGTAGGTATTACTGTCCTCTATAGAACAGACTGGTGTTATAGACCTGGCCAGTAGGTATTACTGTCCTCTATAGAACAAGACTGGTGTTATAGACATGGCCAGGAACAGACTGATGTTATAGACATGGCCAGTAGGTATTACTGTCCTCTATAGAACAGACTGGTGTTATAGACATGACCAGTAGGTATTACTGTCCTCTATAGAACAGACTGGTGTGATAGACATGGCCAGTAGGTATTACTGTCCTCTATAGAACAGACTGGTGTTATAGACCTGGCCAGTAGGTATTACTGTCCTCTATAGAACAGACTGGTGTTATAGACCTGGCCAGTAGGTATTACTGTCCTCTATAGAACAGACTGGTGTTATAGACCTGGCCAGTAGGTATTACTGTCCTCTATAGAACAGACTGGTGTTATAGACCTGGCCAGTAGGTATTACTGTCCTCTATAGAACAGACTGGTGTTATAGACATGGCCAGTAGGTATTACTGTCCTCTATATAACAGACTGGTGTTATAGACATGGCCAGTAGGTATTACTGTCCTCTATAGAACAGACTGGTGTTATAGACCTGGCCAGTAGGTATTACTGTCCTCTATAGAACAGACTGGTGTTATAGACATGGCCAGTAGGTATTACTGTCCTCTATAGAACAGACTGGTGTTATAGACATGGCCAGTAGGTATTACTGTCCTCTATAGAACAGACTGGTGTTATAGACATGGCCAGTAGGTATTACTGTCCTCTATAGAACAGACTGGTGTTATAGACATGGCCAGTAAGTAAGCGCCTTGAAAGGTATTGTAATTCACCAGCTCAGCAGCAGTTTGTCACCTCTGTCATCAACACTGAGGGTAGCATACCAAATAGCACCCTATTCCCTACGCAGTGCACTACTTTCAACCAGAGCGATATGGGTCCTAGTCTAAAGTAGTGCACTATATAGTGAATAGGGTGTTATTTGGGACACGGAACCCCTGGGTTTTGTTCTGTGCTTCTACTTTACCTATAGCAGTTGTTGCTGAATTTGTTATAGCTGGAGAACGCTATTAGCACACCAAACCCGACTCCCAAAGAGAAGCAGATCTGAGTGGCAGCGTCTATCCAAACCTACACAACAAACAGCCGGGGGACAGAGGACAACAGACACAGAGGAGGGGGGGGGGGAGGCTGTTATTAGAGATAATTGCAGGAAACTCATTCAACAGAAAGATGAAAGACACTTGTGAATCCGGGGGTAATTTAGCAAATTGTCGCTGCATCCATGTGTCTAATCTAATTCTCAAATTGTTGCTTTGAGTCCTTAGCGGTCGTGTGCGTTGCTACTGGAGGGGAGGGGGGGGGGGACAGCTGGAGATTCTTACAGCGCCCTTATTAAGGCAAATGATTCATATATACATTTCATCAGTCGGGATGTCATGGATACTGAAATATTAAATTGTTTATAACGAATCTTGTATTTTCCTGCACTAAATGACGACCTGTGGCGTTGAAATACAGATATAAACATCAGCATATCTCTCTCACACACACATAAACACATAAACACACGCACACAATATATATACAGTATATATATATATATATGCAGGTAGCCTAGTGTTTAGAGCGAGATCGCTGGATCGAATCACCAAGCTGACAAGGTTAAAAATCTGTCATTCTGTCCCTGAACAAGGCAGTTAACCCACTGTTCCCCAGGCGCTGTGGATGTTGATTGAGGCAGCAACCCAGCACCTCTCTGACTGGGTTAAATGCAGGAAGACACATTTCAGTTGAATGCAACTCGCTCTTGTTCTCTCTCTCTCTCTCTCTCTCTCTCTCTCGCTCTCTCTCTCTCTCTCTCTCTCTCTCTCTCTCTCTCTCTCTCTCTCTCTCTCTCTCTCTCTCTCTCTCTCTCTCTCTCTCTCTCCTCTCTCTCTCTCTCTCTCTCTCTCTCTCTCTCTCTCTCTCTCTTCTCTCTCTCTCTCCTCTCTTTCTCTCTCTTTCTCTCTCTCTCTCTCTATCTCTCTCTCAATCTTTCTCTTTCTGTTTCTCTCACTCCTTCCTGTCTTTCTATCTCTCCTCCCCTCTCCCCCATTCTTACCTGAGGCTCACAGAGTCGTAGGAAGTCGACGCTGAGGTAGGCCTTAATGCCATCCATGGCTCCAGGGAGGGTGACCCCACGCAGCAGCAGGACGGTCAGGACCACGTAGGGCATGGTGGCTGTGATCCACACAACCTGCACGGGAAAACATGGACTCAACAACCTGGCCCACTCTGTTCTGTTCTAGGCCAGGTCTCAACAACCTGACCCACTCTGTTCTGTTCTAGGCCAGGACTCAATAACCTGGCCCACTCTGTTCTGTTCTAGGCCAGGACTCAACAACCTGACCCACTCTGTTCTGTTCTAGGCCAGGACTCAATAACCTGGCCCACTCTGTTCTGTTCTAGGCCAGGACTCAACAACCTGACCCACTCTGTTCTGTTCTAGGCCAGGACTCAACAACCTGGCCCACTCTGTTCTGTTCTAGGCCAGGACTCAACAACCTGGCCCACTCTGTTCTGTTCTAGGCCAGGACTCAACAACCCGGCCCACTCTGTTCTGTTCTAGGCCAGGACTCAACAACCTGGCCCACTCTGTTCTGTTCTAGGCCAGGACTCAACAACGTGGCCCACTCTGTTCTGTTCTAGGCCAGGACTCAACAACCTGACCCACTCTGTTCTGTTCTAGGCCAGGACTCAATAACCTGGCCCACTCTGTTCTGTTCTAGGCCAGGACTCAACAACCTGACCCACTCTGTTCTGTTCTAGGCCAGGACTCAACAACCTGGCCCACTCTGTTCTGTTCTAGGCCAGGACTCAACAACCTGGCCCACTCTGTTCTGTTCTAGGCCAGGACTCAACAACCTGGCCCACTCTGTTCTGTTCTAGGCCAGGACTCAACAACACGGCCCACTCTGTTCTGTTCTAGGCCAGGACTCAACAACCTGGCCCACTCTGTTCTGTTATAGGCCAGGACTCAACAACCTGACCCACTCTGTTCTGTTCTACACACACGGACTCAACAACCTGGCCCACTCTGTTCTGTTCTACACACATGGACTCAACAACCTGACCCACTCTGTTCTGTTCTAGGCCAGGACTCAACAACCTGACCCACTCTGTTCTGTTCTACACACATAGACTCAACAACCTGACCCACTCTGTTCTGTTCTAGGCCAGGACTCAACAACCTGACCCACTCTGTTCTGTTCTAGGCCAGGACTCAACAACCTGACCCACTCTGTTCTGTTCTAGGCCAGGACTCAACAACCTGACCCACTCTGTTCTGTTCTAGGCCAGGACTCAACAACCTGGCCCACTCTGTTCTGTTCTAGGCCAGGACTCAACAACCTGGCCCACTCTGTTCTGTTCTAGGCCAGGACTCAATAACCTGGCCCACTCTGTTCTGTTCTAGGCCAGGACTCAACAACCTGTCCCACTCTGTTCTGTTCTAGGCCAGGACTCAACAACCTGACCCACTCTGTTCTGTTCTAGGCCAGGACTCAATAACCTGACCCACTCTGTTCTGTTTTAGGCCAGGACTCAACAACCTGACCCACTCTGTTCTGTTCTAGGGCAGGACTCAACAACCTGACCCACTCTGTTCTGTTCTAGGCCAGGACTCAACAACCTGGCCCACTCTGTTCTGTTCTAGGCCAGGACTCAACAACCTGGCCCACTCTGTTCTGTTCTAGGCCAGGACTCAACAACATGGCCCACTCTGTTCTGTTATAGGCCAGGATTCAACAACCTGACCCACTCTGTTCTGATCTAGGCCAGGACTCAACAACCTGATCCACTCTGTTCTGTTCTAGGCCAGGACTCAACAACCTGACCCACTCTGTTCTGTTCTAGGCCAGGACTCAACAACCTGACCCACTCTGTTCTGTTCTACACACATGGACTCAACAACCTGGCCCACTCTGTTCTGTTCTAGGCCAGGGCTTAATACCCTGCTCATAGAGCTACAGATAGTGTCCCTGTTCGGGTGTTCTGCTCACAGGGCCCAGATCTGACTTCACCTGGACATCCTGCTCTGCAGTGGGATGGCTCATCTTTCATATCCAGAATGAGTGCACATTGTAAAGACACAACTAACTAGACAACAGTACAGCATTTCAGCAAAGAGGTATATTTCTGTAGGTTGATATGGAGCCAGTACAGGAGGACCACCTACCTTCCCTGAGGTCTTGACCCCTTCCAGAGGCTGAAGTAGAGAACCACGATGACCACAGCTAGACAGGATGTCAGCTGCCAACGAGGCAGACCCAGGTCAGCTATACCCTCACTGTCCTGTAGGTGGAGCACCCCACGCCTGGAACAGATCAGTTATAACAGGTAATCAACTAACAGATAGGTAACTAACAGTCCCTGGTCAGCTATACCCTCACTGTCCTGTAGGTGGAGCACCCCACACCTGGAACAGATCAGTTATAACAGGTTATAACAACTAATCAACTAACAGCTAGGTAACTAACAGTCCCAGGTCAGCTATACCCTCACTGTCCTGTAGGTGGAGCACCCCACGCCTGGAACAGATCAGTTATAACAGGTTATAACAACTAATAAACTAAGAGCTAGGTAACTAACAGTCCCGGGTCAGCTATACCCTCACTGTCCTGTAGGTGGAGCACCCCACACCTGGAACAGATCAGTTATAACAGGTTATAACAACTAATCAACTAACAGCTAGGTAACTAACAGTCCCGGGTCAGCTATACCCTCACTGTCCTGTAGGTGGAGCACCCCACACCTGGAACAGATCAGTTATAACAGGTTATAACAACTAATCAACTAACAGCTAGGTAACTAACAGTCCCAGGTAAGGAGAAGAAGAAGAAGAAGAAGAAGAAGAAGAAGAAGAAGAAGAAGAAGAAGAAGAAGAAGAAGAAGAAGAAGAAGAAGAAGAAGAAGAAGAAGAAGAAGAAGAAGAAGAAGAAAAGTAGAAGAAGAAGAAGAAGAAGAAGAAGAAGGAGAAGAAGTAGAAGAAGAAGAAGAAGAAGAAGAAGAAGGAAAAGTAGAAGAAGAAGAAGAAGGAAAAGTAGAAGAAGAAGGAGAAGAAGTAGAAGAAGAAGAAGAAGAAGAAGGAAAAGTAGAAGAAGAAGAAGAAGAAGAAGGAGAAGAAGTAGAAGAAGAAGAAGAAGAAGAAGAAGAAGAAGGAAAAGTAGAAGAAGAAGAAGAAGAAGGAAAAGTAGAAGAAGGAGAAGAAGAAGAAGGAAAAGTAGAAGAAGAAGAAGAAGAAGAAGGAAAAGTAGAAGAAGGAGAAGAAGAAGGAAAAGTAGAAGAAGAAGAAGAAGAAGGAAAAGTAGAAGAAGGAGAAGAAGGAAAAGAAGAAGAAGAAGGAAAAGTAGA
This sequence comes from Oncorhynchus gorbuscha, assembly GCF_021184085.1. Lineage (NCBI taxonomy): Eukaryota > Metazoa > Chordata > Actinopteri > Salmoniformes > Salmonidae > Oncorhynchus > Oncorhynchus gorbuscha. The sequence continues at coordinate 26,877 of NW_025747012.1, forward strand.
AGAAGGAGAAGAAGTAGAAGGAAAAGTAGAAGAAGGAGAGGATATCTTTGTGTCAACTGAATGGCCCTGACTCAGACAAGATGAAATTGCTCCCAGGTGGAGATAAAGATAGTGACTGCCTGTCTGTCCATGACTCCATGACAGGTCTGAATTGTCAAAACAAACCGCCTTTGCTAAAAATATGAGACACCTGTTAATCTGTTAACAAGAACACTGGATACAGTATCTCCATGGACAACCAGGACATGAAGACATAGATACAGTATCTCCATGGACGACCAGGACATGAAGACATTGATACAGTATCTCCATGTGCGACCAGGACATGAAGACATTGATACAGTATCTCCATGGACGACCAGGACATGAAGACATGGATACAGTATCTCCATGGACGACCAGGACTATGAAGACATTGATACAGTATCTCCATGGACGACCAGGACATGAAGACATTGATACAGTATCTCCATGGGCGACCAGGACATGAAGACATGGATACAGTATCTCCATGGACGACCAGGACATGAAGACATGGATACAGTATCTCCATGGATGACTAGGACATGAAGACATGGATACAGTATCTCCATGGGCGACCAGGACATGAAGACATGGATACAGTATCTCCATGGACGACCAGGACATGAAGACATGGATACAGTATCTCCATGGACGACCAGGACATGAAGACATGGATACAGTATCTCCATGGACGACCAGGAGTATAGACACATGGATACAGTATCTAGATGGACGACCAGGACATGAAGACATGGATACAGTATCTCCATGGGCGACCAGGACTATGAAGACATTGATACAGTATCTCCATGGACGACCAGGACTATGAAGACATTGATACAGTATCTCCATGGACGACCAGGACTATGAAGACATTAATACAGTATCTCCATGGACGACCAGGAGAATGAAGACATGGATACAGTATCTCCATGGACGACCAGGAGAATGAAGACATGGATACAGTATATCCATGGACGACCAGGACTATGAAGACATTGATACAGTATCTCCATGGACGACCAGGACGATGAAGACATTGATACAGTATCTCCATGGACGACCAGGACTATGAAGACATTGATACAGTATCTAGATGGATGACCAGGACTATGAAGACATTGATACAGTATCTAGATGGACGACCAGGACTATGAAGACATTGATACAGTATCTAGATAGATGACCAGGACCATGAAGACATTGATACAGTATCTAGATGGGCGACCAGGACTATGAAGACATTGATACAGTATCTCCATGGGCGACCAGGACGATGAAGACATTGATACAGTATCTCCATGGGAGACCAGGACTATGAAGACATTGATACAGTCTGGACGACCAGGACTATGAAGACATTGATACAGTCTGGACGACCAGGACTATGAAGACATTGATACAGTCTGGACGACCAGGACTATGAAGACATTGATACAGTATCTAGATGGACGACCAGGACTATGAATACATTGATACAGTCTGGACGACCAGGACTATGAAGATATTGATACAGTCTGGACGACCAGGACTATGAAGACATTGATACAGTATCTAGATGGATGACCAGGACTATGAAGACATTGATACAGTATCTAGATGGACGACCAGGACGATGAAGACATTGATACAGTATCTAGATGGACGACCAGGACTATGAAGACATTGATACAGTATCTAGATGGACGACCAGGAGAATGAAGACATTGATACAGTATCTCCATGGGCGACCAGGACTATGAAGACATTGATACAGTATCTCCATGGACGACCAGGACTATGAAGACATTGATACAGTATCTCCATGGGCGACCAGGACTATGAAGACATTGATACAGTATCTAGATGGATGACCAGGACCATGAAGACATTGATACAGTATCTAGATGGACGACCAGGACTATGAAGACATTGATACAGGATCTAGATGGACGACCAGGACTATGAAGACATTGATACAGTATCTAGATGGACGACCAGGACTATGAAGACATGGATACAGTATCTCCATGGACGACCAGGACTATGAAGACATTGACACAGTATCTAGATGGACGACCAGGACTATGAAGGTATGGAAACACATAGACCGGGATGTGAACTTCTGGCTCTCTCAGGCATGTCTTCTGGGTCCAGGTTTCAAATAAAGCCCGATGATATGAATGTGCACCTTTGTGTAATTGAATGCCAACGAGAGAAAAAGGTGAAGCTGATCCCTCTGAAAAATGCCCAACCTTAACACACGTCAGAGAAACAAATAACCTTTAAGAAAGAAGTCAACCGTCTCAGTTCAGACTCGGATCGAGAGACGAAACGCCAGACTCACTCGAAGTACTCTGCTGCGGGGTGGACTTGTGTGTGTCGTTGAGGGAGTTGTTGAAGGCCCAGAGGTCCGAGCAGTTGGGGCTGTTCCAGGTGTTGTTGCAGTGGACCCAGGGCAGCTCTCCGGAGAAGGAAGAGAACAGGTAGAACAGGGCCCAGGCTATAATCACGTTGTAGTAGAAGCCCACGTACAGACTGATCAGGATCACTGTGAAACCAACACCTGGGGAGAAAAGGTGAAAGGTGAAAGGTCATAGTTCAAGATCACAATGGTTTAGAATACAGGCTCAGACCATAGCAGAGGTAGACAGAAAACACAAAACAGGGAAAAAAAATATCACAATAAATAATTGACATCAACTGGAAGTATCACAAAGGCCAAAGGTCACATCTGTTCCTGGATAAAACACACCTCCTGTGAACCTCAACACTCTACATTCTGACATATTTTACATAAACACTTTTCAGAAGTAAACTTTTTTTTAATTCTGTGTTATCCGTGTGTTCTAGTTCTAGTTCTAGTTCTAGTTCTAGTTCTAGTTCTAGTTCTAGTTCTAGAATACACACGGATAACACAGATTATTTTTTTTTAAGTGCTTTAACATGAAAGACAACAACAAGCCAAGCTTTCTAAAGGTTGGCCTCTGCGGTCTCCTCTCACTTCTCTTTATTTATCCCCAGATCTGCCCTTTCCGTGCGTTTAGCAGCGTGTCCGCGCTCTACTGTTCACTTTCATCCTAACCTTCAAGACCAACGCGGGTCCATCTCTTTCGTTCTGATGGCGATACGATGTCCTGGCTCTTTTCCCAACGGCTCTTTTAAATCTACAAGAAGTGATATTTGTCGAGGCGGATTTCATTAGCATCACGAGTGATCATGTCGTCTTTTGAAAACATTGATTGTTAGGAAAAAAACAAACGATCAGATGTGATTGCAGCGATTCCCTGTTGAGTGACTGCAGCTATTCTCTCTGTCTCAGCTCAGGGGGCTGGGTGCATGTGAGACCGCTGATTAAAACAACAACATCCAATACTGACACTCAGTCAGGGACCTTAACATAGAGACAGATAGACCGATGGATGGATGGCTGAATGGCTGGGTGGGTGGGTGGCTGGGTGGGTGGCTGGGTGGGTGGGTGGGTGGGTGGGTGGGTGGGTGGCTGGATAGATGGCTGGGTGGGTGGGTGGCTGGGTGGCTGGATAGATGGCTGGGTGGGTGGGTGGCTGGGTGGGTGGCTGGATAGATGGCTGGGTGGGTGGGTGGGTGGATAGATGGCTGGGTGGGTGGGTGGATAGATGGCTGGGTGGTGGGTGGATAGATGGCTGGGTGGGTGGCTGGGTGGGTGGCTGGGTGGGTGGGTGGCTGGGTGGCTGGATAGATGGCTGGGTGGGTGGGGGTGGGTGGGTGGCTGGATAGATGGCTGGGTGGGTGGGTGGGTGGATAGATGGCTGGGTGGGTGGGTGGATAGATGGCTGGGTGGTGGGTGGATAGATGGCTGGGTGGGTGGCTGGGTGGGTGGGCGGCTGGATAGATGGCTGGGTGGGTGGGTGGATAGATGGCTGGGTGGGTGGCTGGGTGGGTGGTTGGGTGGGTGGCTGGATAGATGGCTGGATAGATGGCTGGGTGGGTGGGTGGCTGGGTGGCTGGATAGATGGATAGATGGCTGGGTGGGTGGATAGATGGCTGGGTGGGTGGGTGGATAGATGGCTGGGTGGGTGGGTGGATAGATGGCTGGGTGGGTGGCTGGATAGATGGCTGGGTGGGTGGGTGGCTGGGTGGGTGGCTGGATAGATGGCTGGGTGGGTGGGTGGGTGGATAGATGGCTGGGTGGGTGGGTGGATAGATGGCTGGGTGGTGGGTGGATAGATGGCTGGGTGGGTGGCTGGGTGGGTGGCTGGGTGGGTGGGTGGCTGGGTGGGTGGGCGGCTGGATAGATGGCTGGGTGGGTGGGTGGATAGATGGCTGGGTGGGTGGCTGGGTGGGTGGCTGGGTGGGTGGCTGGATAGATGGCTGGATAGATGGCTGGGTGGGTGGCTGGGTGGCTGGATAGATGGATAGATGGCTGGGTGGGTGGGTGGATAGATGGCTGGGTGGGTGGGTGGATAGATGGCTGGGTGGGTGGGTGGATAGATGGCTGGGTGGGTGGCTGGATAGATGGCTGGGTGGGTGGGTGGATAGATGGCTGGGTGGGTGGGTGGATAGATGGCTGGGTGGGGGTGGATAGATGGCTGGGTGGGTGGGTGGCTGGATAGTTGGCTGGGTGGGTGGGGGTCTAGAGCACCGTCTGCAGCACCGTGGTTATGATGGGGGGGGTCTAGAGCACCGTCTGCAGCACCATGGTTATGATGGGGGGGGGTCTAGAGCACCGTCTGCAGCACCATGGTTATGATGGGGGTCTAGAGCACCGTGGTTATGATGGGGGCTCGAGCACCATCTGCAGCACCGTGGTTATGATGGAGGGGGGGGTCTAGAGCACCGTCTGCAGCACCATGGTTATGATGGGGGTCTAGAGCACCGTCTGCAGCACCATGGTTATGATGGAGGGGGTCCAGAGCACCGTCTGCAGCACCGTGGTTATGATGGAGGGGGTCTAGAGCACCGTCTGCAGCACCATGGTTATGATGGGGGTCTAGAGCACCGTCTGCAGCACCATGGTTATGATGGAGGGGGGTCTAGAGCACCGTGGTTATGATGGGGGGGTCCAGAGCACCGTCTGCAGCACCGTGGTTATGATGGAGGGGGGTCCAGAGCACCGTCTGCAGCACCGTGGTTATGATGGAGGGGGGTCCAGAGCACCGTCTGCAGCACCGTGGTTATGATGGAGGGGGGTCCAGAGCACCGTCTGCAGCACCATGGTTATGATGGAGGGGGTCTAGAGCACCATGGTTATGATGGAGGGGGTCCAGAGCACCGTCTGCAGCACCGTGGTTATGATGGAGGGGGGGTCCAGAGCAACGTCTGCAGCACCATGGTTATGATGGAGGGGGGGTCCAGAGCACCGTGGTTATGATGGAGGGGGGTCCAGAGCACCGTCTGCAGCACCATGGTTATGAGGGGGGTCTAGAGCACCGTGGTTATGATGGAGGGGGTCCAGAGCAACGTCTGCAGCACCATGGTTATGATGGAGGAGGGGGGGTCCAGAGCACCGTGGTTATGATGGAGGGGGTCCAGAGCACCGTGGTTATGATGGAGGGGGGGGTCCAGAGCAACGTCTGCAGCACCATGGTTATGAGGGGAGGGTCTAGAGCACCGTGGTTATGATGGAGGGGGGTCCAGAGCAACGTCTGCAGCACCATGGTTATGAGGGGAGGGGGTCTAGAGCACCGTGGTTATGATGGATGGGGGTTGGGGGTCCAGAGCACCGTCTGCAGCACCATGGTTATGAGGGGGGTCTAGAGCACCGTGGTTATGATGGGGGGAGGGGGTCCAGAGCAACGTCTGCAGCACCGTGGTTATGATGGGGGTCTGCAGCACCGTGGTTATGAGGGGGGGGGGTTGGGGGGTGTTGGAACGTGACAGAAAAGGTCACATTTCTTCCTTTGACACTCGTCATGTTAATTCGATGGTTTCCGCTCACCGGAGTGTTTATCGATGTGTCGGAAAGTACTGGAAGATTGGCCCAAAATGTGTTTATCACCGAAGACCGAGAGACTCTAAAAGCCAATTTTCAGTTTTCCATCTGACTGGCGTTGTTTGGGGATAAACAATGGTAGTTATCTTAAAACACACACACACACACTCTCTCTCTCCTACCCTTGAATATGGGGCAGATCTTCCAGACACCAGCGGCCCCCTCTCTATTGTACTGTCCCAGAGCCAGTTCCATGTAGAACAGAGGCATGCCTGCTATCACCATGAAGAATAGATAGGGCACCAGGAACGCTCCTAGAGAGGACAGAGAGACAGAGGACAGGATGACATGACATAGCACATACATAATGCCTTCATAGCACATACATAGCATATTCATAACAATACATAATGCTATCACCATGAAGAACAGGTAGGGCACCAGGAACGCTCCTAGTGGGGACAGAGAGACACAGGACAGGATGACATGACATAGCACATACATAATGCCTTCATAGCACATACATAGCATATTCATAACAATACATAATGCTATCACCATGAAGAACAGGTAGGGCACCAGGAACGCTCTTAGAGGGGACAGAGAGAGTACCTACACAATGGCTTTATAACACAGTCATAACCTATACATAAGCAATTCACAAGCATGTCTGCTATCTGCATGAAGAACTGGTAGGGCACCAGGCACGCTCCTATACGGCAACAGAGATATAAGGGTCTCATAACACAGGCATAGCCATACTTAGAGCATTCATAGTAACAGGTAGGGCACCAGGAAAGCTCCTATACGGCAACAGAGATATAAGGGCTTCATAACACAGGCATAGCCATACTTAGAGCATTCATAGTAACAGGTAGGGCACCAGGAACGCTCCTATATGGCAACAGAGATATATGGGTTTCATAACACAGGCATAACCATACTTAGAGCATTCATAGTAACAGGAAGGGCACCAGGAAAGCTCCTATACGGCAACAGAGATATAAGGGCTTCATAACACAGGCATAACCATACTTAGAGCATTCATAGTAACAGGAAGGGCACCAGGAAGGCTGATTTTGGTGGCAGAGAGACAGGACAGGATGAATGACATAGTCTTGCCCGGCCGTCCTTTCCTTTCTGATCTAGTTGAGCCTGAGAGTCTGAGGCTAGACATGACAATACATGACAATAATGGTAGAGACATCTCATATAAAGGGAACCTACATAAGGGCTTCATTAAACATTCATAACCATGCATAGCACATTCATTACCATGCATAGCACATTCATAACCATGCATAGCACATTCATAACCATGCATAGCACCTTCATTACCATGCATAGCACATTCATAACCATGCTTAGCACATTCATAACCATGCATAGCACCTTCATTACCATGCATAGCACATTCATAACATGCATAGCACATTCATTACCATGCATAGCACATTCATTACCATGCATAGCACATTCATAACCACGCATAGCACATTCATTACCATGCATAGCACATTCATAACCATGCAAAGCACATTCATAACCATGCATAGCACATTCATAACCATGCATAGCACATTCATAACCATGCATAGCACATTCATAACCATGCATAGCACATTCATTACCATGCATAGCACATTCATTACCATGCATAGCACATTCATAACCATGCATAGCACATTCATTACCATGCATAGCACATTCATAACCATGCATAGCTCATTCATAACCATGCATAGCACATTCATAACCATGCAAAGCACATTCATAACCATGCATAGCACATTCATAACCATGCATAGCACATTCATAACCACGCATAGCACATTCATTACCATGCAAAGCACATTCATAACCATGCATAGCCATGGGTGATGAAATTGAATTGAAATTGAATCGAACCGGAACATTCTGCAAAATAATTCAAATGGGAAGAACTAATTGCTATAAGGTCATTTCACCAACTCAGTGAACATTCTAACTGTAGAAGGTGTAACTAATTGCTATAAGGTTATTTCACCAACTCAGTGAACATTCTAACTGTAGAAGGTGTAACTAATTGCTATAAGGTTATTTCACCAACTCAGTGAACATTCTAACTGTAGAAGGTGTAACTAATTGCTATAAGGTTATTTCACCAACTCAGTGAACATTCTAACTGTAGAAGGTGTAACTAATTGTTGTAGATAATCTGCAGTTTGATCAGCCGAGGAGATTCTCTTTTATCTCTAAAGAGTAAGGCCTCACACTCACCCCATCATCCCTCCCGCCTGCTCAAACACACATAGATAAGGATTCATCTCTCTTCATTTTGCTCCCTTCCTTCCTCTCTCTCACTCACTCTCTCTTTCTCCTTCTCTTTCTCCTTTTCTCTTTCTCTTTCTCTCTCTCTCTTCATTTTGCTCTCTTCCTTCCTTCCTTCCTTCCTTTCTCTCTCGCTCTCTCTCTTTCTCCTCTCTCTCTCTCTCTCAATCTTTCTCTCTCTCTCCCTTCCTCCTTTCTTTCTCTCACTCTCTCTCTCTCTCTCTCTCTCTCTCTCTCTCTCACTCTCTTCCTCCTCTCTCTCTCTCTCTCTCTCTCTCTCTCTCTCTCTCTCTCTCTCTCTCTCTCTCTCTCTCTCTCTCACTCTCTCTCTCTCCCTTCCTCCTTTCTTTCTCTCTCTCTCTCTCTCTCTCTCTCTCTCTCTCTCTCTCTCTCTCTCTCTCTCTCTCTCTCTCTCTCTCTCTCTCTCTCTCTCTCTCTCTCTCTCTCTCTCTCTCTCTCTCTCTCTCTCTCTCTCTCTCTCTCTCTCTCTCTCTCTCTCTCTCTCTCTCTCTCTCTCTCTCTCTCTCTCTCTCAATTCAAGGGGCTTTATTGACATGGGAAAACATTTTTTACGTTGCCATAGCAAGTGAAATGGATAAACAAAAGTGAAATAAACAATAAATAGTGAACAGTAAATGTTATACTCACAAACTTCCAAAAGAATAAAGACATTACAAATGTCATATTATATATATACAGTGTTTTAACAATGTACAAATGGTTAAAGAACACAAGGGAAAATAAATAAGCATAAATATGGGTTTTATTTACAATGGTGTTTGTTCTTCACTGGTTGCACTTTTCTTGGGGTAACAGGTCACAAATCTTGCTGCTGTGATGTCACACTGTGGTATTTCACCCAGTAGATATGGGAGTTTATCAAAATTCTTTGTGAATCTGTGTAATCTGAGGGAAATATGTCTCTCTAATATAGTCATACATTGGGCAGGAGGTTAGGAAGCGCAGCTCAGTCTGCCTACCACAACCTTTCTCAATAGCAAGGCTATGCTCACTGAGTCTGTACATAGTCAAAGCTTTCCTTAATTTTGGGTCGTCACAGTGGTCAGGTATTCTGTCACTGTGTACTCTCTGTTTAGGGCCAAATAGCATTCTAGTTTGCTCTGTTTTTTTGTTAATTCTTTCCAATGTGTCAAGTAATTATCTTTTTGTTTTCTCATGATTTGGTTGGGTCTAATTGTGCTGCAGTGTTTGTGAACAGCCCCAGGACCAGCTTGCTTAGGGGATTCTTCTCCAGGTTCATCTCTCTGTAGGTGATGGCTTTGTTATGGATGGTTTGGGAATCTCTTCCTTTTAGGTGGTTATAGAATTGAATGTCTATTTTCTGGATTTTTAAATTTAGCGAGTATAATTAGCGGACCCCAGACCTCACAACCATAAAGGGCAATAGATTCTATAACTGATTCAAGTATTTTTAGCCAGATCCTAATTGGTATGTCAAATTTATGTTCTTTTTGATGGCATAGAAGCCCCTTCTTGCCTTGTCTCTCAGATCGTTCACAGCTTTGTGGAAGTTACCTGTGGCGCTGATGTTAAGGCCAAGGTATGTATAGTTTTTTGTGTGCTCTAGGGCAGTGGTGTCTAGATGGAATTCGTATTTGTGGTCCTGGTGACTGGACCTTTTTTGGAACACCATTATTTTTGTCTTACTGAGATTTACTGTCAGGGCCCAGGTCTGGCAGAATCTGTGCAGAAGATATCTCTCTCCCCCTCTATCTCTCTTTCTTTGTCTCTCTCTCTCCCTCCCTCCCTCCGTCTCACCCCCTCCATTCTTATAGCAGAGATAGGGGAACCTCCACTCCCTCCCTCCCCCCTTCTCACCTCCTCCGTTCTTATAGTAGGGATAGGGGAATGTAAATGTAAAATGTAAACTTCCACAAACTCCCTCCCTCCTTCCCTCCTTCTCCGTTCTTATAGCAGAGATAGGGGAACCTCCACTCCCTCCCTCCCTCCCTCCGTCTCACCTCCTCCGTTCTTATAGTAGGAATAGGGGAATGTAAATGTAAAATGTAAACTTCCACAAACTCCCTCCCTCCTTCCCTCCTTCTCCGTTCTTATAGCAGAGATAGGGGAACCTCCACTCCCTCCCTCCCTCCGTCTCACCTCCTCCGTTCTTATAGTAGGGATAGGGGAATGTAAATGTAAAATGTAAACTTCCACAAACTCCCTCCCTCCTTCCCTCCTTCTCCGTTCTTATAGCAGAGATAGGGGAACCTCCACTCCCTCCCTCCCCCCTTCTCACCTCCTCCGTTCTTATAGCAGAGATAGGGGAACCTCCACACGTTGGCCAGGTCCACAGCGAACCCTATCACCGACAGGAGAAAGTCGATCTTCTTCCCCCAGGTCTCCCTCTCTTCTCCGGGGACAGGGGTGTGTCCGTGACTGGGGCCCAGAGCAAGGCCGTGGCCGTGGGGGTGTCCAGCGGGGCTGACCAACGTGGAGGTGGTGAACTGGACGCCGTTGTGCTCCTTCACCAGAATCAGCTCCACCTAATATAGCAGAACAGATGTCATGTAGCTATGTCACTGTCATCTATAACCACTCCACCTATCAGAACAGATGTCATGTAGCTATGTCACTGTCATCTATAACCACTCCACCTATCAGAACAGATGTCATGTAGCTATGTCACTGTCATCTATAACCACTCCACCTAATATATCAGACTCTATGTCATGTAGCTATGTCACTGTCATCTATAACCACTCCACCTAATATATCAGACTCTATGTCATGTAGCTATGTCACTGTCATCTATAACCACTTACCATGCCAGGAATATACAGTATGCCATGTAGCTATGTCACTGTCATCTACAACCACTTACCATGCCAGGAATATACAGTATGTCATGTAGCTATGTCACTGTCATCTACAACCACTTACCATGTCAGGAATATACAGTATGTCATGTAGCTATGTCTCTGTCATCTACAACTACTTACCATGTCAGGAATATACAGTATGTCATGTAGCTATGTCTCTGTCATCTACAACCACTTACCATGCCAGGAATATACAGTATGTCATGTAGCTATGTCTCTGTCATCTACAACCACTTACCATGCCAGGAATATACAGTATGTCATGTAGCTATGTCTCTGTCATCTACAACCACTTACCATGCCAGGAATATACAGTATGTCATGTAGCTATGTCTCTGTCATCTACAACCACTTACCATGCCAGGAATATGCAGTATGTCATGTAGCTATGTCACTGTCATCTACAAGCACTTACCATGCCAGGAATATACAGTATGTCATGTAGCTATGTCATGTAGCTATGTCATGTAGCTATGTCATGTAGCTATGTCATGTAGCTATGTCACTGCCAGGTTTGGGGGGTCTATTTGAATTGAACGCAGTCCATTCTGGAAGTAAATTGACTTAATAGATAATTGAAGTGATTTAGACACACGTTTCCCAACCCTGGTCCTGGGGCCCAAAGAGGTTCCCTATAAGAAACACACCAGATTCAACTGAAGGCCCGGTGACGAAGAGGTGACAAAGAGGTGACGAAGAGGTGACGAAGAGGTGACGAAGAGGTGACGACGAGGTGACGAAGAGGTGACGAAGAGGTGACGAAGAGGTGACGAAGAGGTGACGAAGAGGTGATGAAGAGGTCATCAGTTGAATCTAGTGGGTCGGTCCTATAGGGCAAAACCTAAACTGTGCACCTCCCTTTGGGTCCCGAGGACCAGGATTGGGAAACACTGATTATTGCTACTTTTATCCAAAACGACAGGTCTTATGAGCCCCTATTACCACTATATACTGTAGGGAATAGGGCTCAATGTGGCCCCTCTATGACCACTATATACTGTAGGGAATAGGGCTCCATGTGGACCCTCCTATGGCCACTATATACTGTAGGGAATAGGGCTCCATGTGGACCCTCCTATGACCACTATATACTGTAGGGAATAGGGCTCCATGTGGACCCTCCTATGACCACTATATACTGTAGGGAATAGGGCTCCGTGTGGACCCTCCTATGACCACTATATACTGTAGGGAATAGGGCTCCGTGTGGACCCTCCTATGACCACTATATACTGTAGGGAATAGGGCTCCGTGTGGACCCTCCTATGACCACTATATACTGTAGGGAATAGGGCTCCATGTGGACCCTCCTATGACCACTATATACTGTAGGGAATAGGGCTCCATGTGGACCCTCCTATGACCACTATATACTGTAGGGAATAGAGCTCCATGTGGACCCTCCTATGACCACTATATACTGTAGGGAATAGGGCTCCATGTGGACCCTCCTATGACCACTATATACTATATACTGTAGGGAATAGGGCTCCGTGTGGACCCTCCTATGACCACTATATACTGTAGGGAATAGGGCTCCATGTGGACCCTCCTATGACCACTATATACTGTAGGGAATAGGGCTCCATGTGGACCCTCCTATGGCCACTATATACTGTAGGGAATAGGGCTCCGTGTGGACCCTCCTATGACCACTATATACTGTAGGGAATAGGGCTCCGTGTGGACCCTCCTATGACCACTATATACTGTAGGGAATAGGGCTCCGTGTGGACCCTCCTATGACCACTATATACTGTAGGGAATAGGGCTCCATGTGGACCCTCCTATGACCACTATATACTGTAGGGAATAGGGCTCCATGTGGACCCTCCTATGACCACTATATACTGTATACTGTAGGTAATAGGGCTCCATGTGGACCCTCCTATGACCACTATATACTGTAGGGAATAGGGCTCCATGTGGACCCTCCTATGACCACTATATACTATATACTGTAGGGAATAGGGCTCCATGTGGACCCTCCTATGACCACTATATACTATATACTGTAGGGAATAGGGCTCCGTGTGGACCCTCCTATGACCACT
>NW_025747012.1:45000-74880 GCF_021184085.1 Oncorhynchus gorbuscha
ATGATTACTGCAGGTTCCTTCTAGACAACTAAATGATTACTGCAGGTTCCTTCTAGACAACTAAATGATTACTGCAGGTTCCTTCTAGACAACTAAATGATTACTGCAGGTTCCTTCTAGACAACTAAATGATTACTGCAGGTTCCTTTAGACAACTAAATGATTCTGCAGGTTCCTTCTAGACAACTAAATGATTACTGCAGGTTCCTTCTAGACAACTAAATGATTACTGCAGGTTCCTTCTAGACAACTAAATGATTACTGCAGGTTCCTTCTAGACAACTAAATGATTACTGCAGGTTCCTTCTAGACAACTAAATGATTACTGCAGGTTCCTTCTAGACAACTAAATGATTACTGCAGGTTCCTTCTAGACAACTAAATGATTACTGCAGGTTCCTTCTAGACAACTAAATGATTACTGCAGGTTCCTTCTAGACAACTAAATGATTACTGCAGGTTCCTTCTAGACAACTAAATGATTACTGCAGGTTCCTTCTAGACAACTAAATGATTACTGCAGGTTCCTTCTAGACAACTAAATGATTACTGCAGGTTCCTTCTAGACAACTAAATGATTACTGCAGGTTCCTTCTAGACAACTAAATGATTACTGCAGGTTCCTTCTAGACAACTAAATGATTACTGCAGGTTCCTTCTAGACAACTAAATGATTACTGCAGGTTCCTTCTAGACAACTGAAATGATTACTGCAGGTTCCTTCTAGACAACTAAATGATTACTGCAGGTTCCTTCTAGACAACTAAATGATTACTGCAGGTTCCTTCTAGACAACTAAAGGTCTACTGCAGGTTCCTTCTAGACAACTAAAGGTCTACTGCAGGTTCCTTCTAGACAACTAAATGATTACTGCAGGTTCCTTCTAGACAACTAAATGATTACTGCAGGTTCCTTCTAGACAACTAAATGATTACTGCAGGTTCCTTCTAGACAACTAAATGATTACTGCAGGTTCCTTCTAGACAACTAAATGATTACTGCAGGTTCCTTCTAGACAACTGAATGATTACTGCAGGTTCCTTCTAGACAACTAAATGATTACTGCAGGTTCCTTCTAGACAACTAAATGATTACTGCAGGTTCCTTCTAGACAACTAAATGATTACTGCAGGTTCCTTCTAGACAACTAAATGATTACTGCAGGTTCCTTCTAGACAACTAAATGATTACTGCAGGTTCCTTCTAGACAACTAAATGATTACTGCAGGTTCCTTCTAGACAACTAAATGATTACTGCAGGTTCCTTCTAGACAACTAAATGATTACTGCAGGTTCCTTCTAGACAACTAAATGATTACTGCAGGTTCCTTCTAGACAACTAAATGATTACTGCAGGTTCCTTCTAGACAACTAAATGATTACTGCAGGTTCCTTCTAGACAACTAAGGTTCCTTCTAGACAACTAGAGGTTCCTTCTAGACAACTAAATGATTACTGCAGGTTCCTTCTAGACAACTAAACGATTACTGCAGGTTCCTTCTAGACAACTAAATGATTACTGCAGGTTCCTTCTAGACAACTAAATGAACTGCTGGTTCCTTCGATTACTGCAGGTTCCTTCTAGACAACTAAATGATTACTGCAGGTTCCTTCTAGACAACTAAACGATTACTGCAGGTTCCTTCTAGACAACTAAATGATTACTGCAGGTTCCTTCTAGACAACTAAATGATTACTGCAGGTTCCTTCTAGACAACTAAACGATTACTGCTGGTTCCTTCTAGACAACTAAATGATTACTGCAGGTTCCTTCTAGACAACTAAATGATTACTGCAGGTTCCTTCTAGACAACTAAATGATTACTGCAGGTTCCTTCTAGACAACTAAATGATTAATGCAGGTTCCTTCTAGACAACTAAATGATTACTGCAGGTTCCTTCTAGACAACTAAATGATTACTGCAGGTTCCTTCTAGACAACTAAATGATTACTGCAGGTTCCTTCTAGACAACTAAATGATTACTGCTGGTTCCTTCTAGACAACTAAATGATTACTGCAGGTTCCTTCTAGACAACTAAATGATTACTGCAGGTTCCTTCTAGACAACTAAATGATTACTGCAGGTTCCTTCTAGACAACTAAATGATTACTGCAGGTTCCTTCTAGACAACTAAATGATTACTGCAGGTTCCTTCTAGACAACTAAATGATTACTGCAGGTTCCTTCTAGACAACTAAATGATTACTGCAGGTTCCTTCTAGACAACTAAATGATTACTGCAGGTTCCTTCTAGACAACTAAATGATTACTGCAGGTTCCTTCTAGACAACTAAATGATTACTGCAGGTTCCTTCTAGACAACTAAATGATTACTGCAGGTTCCTTCTAGACAACTAAATGATTACTGCAGGTTCCTTCTAGACAACTAAATGATTACTGCAGGTTCCTTCTAGACAACTAAAGGTCTACTGCAGGTTCCTTCTAGACAACTAAATGATTACTGCAGGTTCCTTCTAGACAACTAAATGATTACTGCAGGTTCCTTCTAGACAACTAAATGATTACTGCAGGTTCCTTCTAGACAACTAAATGATTACTGCAGGTTCCTTCTAGACAACTAAATGATTACTGCAGGTTCCTTCTAGACAACTAAATGATTACTGCAGGTTCCTTCTAGACAACTAAATGATTACTGCAGGTTCCTTCTAGACAACTAAATGATTACTGCAGGTTCCTTCTAGACAACTAAATGATTACTGCAGGTTCCTTCTAGACAACTAAATGATTACTGCAGGTTCCTTCTAGACAACTAAATGATTACTGCAGGTTCCTTCTAGACAACTAAATGATTACTGCAGGTTCCTTCTAGACAACTAAATGATTACTGCAGGTTCCTTCTAGACAACTAAATGATTACTGCAGGTTCCTTCTAGACAACTAAATGATTACTGCAGGTTCCTTCTAGACAACTAAATGATTACTGCAGGTTCCTTCTAGACAACTAAATGATTACTGCAGGTTCCTTCTAGACAACTAAATGATTACTGCAGGTTCCTTCTAGACAACTAAATGATTACTGCAGGTTCCTTCTAGACAACTAAACGATTACTGCAGGTTCCTTCTAGACAACTAAACGATTACTGCAGGTTCCTTCTAGACAACTAAACGATTACTGCAGGTTCCTTCTAGACAACTAAACGATTACTGCAGGTTCCTTCTAGACAACTAAATGATTACTGCTGGTTCCTTCTAGACAACTAAATGATTACTGCAGGTTCCTTCTAGACAACTAAATGATTACTGCAGGTTCCTTCTAGACAACTAAATGATTACTGCAGGTTCCTTCTAGACAACTAAATGATTACTGCAGGTTCCTTCTAGACAACTAAATGATTACTGCAGGTTCCTTCTAGACAACTAAACGATTACTGCAGGTTCCTTCTAGACAACTAAATGATTACTGCAGGTTCCTTCTAGACAACTAAACGATTACTGCAGGTTCCTTCTAGACAACTAAATGATTACTGCAGGTTCCTTCTAGACAACTAAACGATTACTGCAGGTTCCTTCTAGACAACTAAATGATTACTGCAGGTTCCTTCTAGACAACTAAACGATTACTGCAGGTTCCTTCTAGACAACTAAACGATTACTGCAGGTTCCTTCTAGACAACTAAACGATTACTGCAGGTTCCTTCTAGACAACTAAATGATTACTGCAGGTTCCTTCTAGACAACTAAACGATTACTGCAGGTTCCTTCTAGACAACTAAATGATTACTGCAGGTTCCTTCTAGACAACTAAACGATTACTGCAGGTTCCTTCTAGACAACTAAACGATTACTGCAGGTTCCTTCTAGACAACTAAATGATTACTGCAGGTTCCTTCTAGACAACTAAATGATTACTGCTGGTTCCTTCTAGACAACTAAACTGATTACTGCTGGTTCCTTCTAGACAACTAAACGATTACTGCAGGTTCCTTCTAGACAACTAAATGATTACTGCAGGTTCCTTCTAGACAACTAAATGATTACTGCAGGTTCCTTCTAGACAACTAAATGATTAGGTTCCTTCTAGACAACTAAATGATTACTGCAGGTTCCTTCTAGACAACTAAATGATTACTGCAGGTTCCTTCTAGACAACTAAAAATGCAGGTTCCTTCTACTAAATGATTACTGCAGGTTCCTTCTGACAACTAAATGATTACTGCAGGTTCCTTCTAGACAACTAAATGATTACTGCAGGTTCCTTCTAGACAACTAAATGATTACTGCAGGTTCCTTCTAGACAACTAAATGATTACTGCTGGTTCCTTCTAGACAACTAAACGATTACTGCAGGTTCCTTCTAGACAACTAAATGATTACTGCAGGTTCCTTCTAGACAACTAAATGATTACTGCAGGTTCCTTCTAGACAACTAAATGATTACTGCAGGTTCCTTCTAGACAACTAAAAACTGATTACTGCAGGTTCCTTCTAGACAACTAAATGATTACTGCAGGTTCCTTCTAGACAACTAAATGATTACTGCAGGTTCCTTCTAGACAACTAAATGATTACTGCAGGTTCCTTCTAGACAACTAAATGATTACTGCAGGTTCCTTCTAGACAACTAAATGATTACTGCAGGTTCCTTCTAGACAACTAAATGATTACTGCAGGTTCCTTCTAGACAACTAAATGATTACTGCAGGTTCCTTCTAGACAACTAAATGATTACTGCAGGTTCCTTCTAGACAACTAAATGATTACTGCAGGTTCCTTCTAGACAACTAAATGATTACTGCAGGTTCCTTCTAGACAACTAAATGATTACTGCAGGTTCCTTCTAGACAACTAAATGATTACTGCAGGTTCCTTCTAGACAACTAAATGATTACTGCAGGTTCCTTCTAGACAACTAAATGATTACTGCAGGTTCCTTCTAGACAACTAAATGATTACTGCAGGTTCCTTCTAGACAACTAAATGATTACTGCAGGTTCCTTCTAGACAACTAAATGATTACTGCAGGTTCCTTCTAGACAACTAAATGATTACTGCAGGTTCCTTCTAGACAACTAAATGATTACTGCAGGTTCCTTCTAGACAACTAAATGATTACTGCAGGTTCCTTCTAGACAACTAAATGATTACTGCAGGTTCCTTCTAGACAACTAAACGATTACTGCTGGTTCCTTCTAGACAACTAAACGATTACTGCTGGTTCCTTCTAGACAACTAAACGATTACTGCAGGTTCCTTCTAGACAACTAAATGATTACTGCAGGTTCCTTTTAGACAACTAAATGATTACTGCAGGTTCCTTCTAGACAACTAAATGATTACAGCAGGTTCCTTCTAGACAACTAAATGATTACAGCAGGTTCCTTCTAGACAACTAAATGATTACAGCAGGTTCCTTCTAGACAACTAAATGATTACTGCAGGTTCCTTCTAGACAACTAAATGATTACTGCAGGTTCCTTCTAGACAACTAAATGATTACTGCAGGTTCCTTCTAGACAACTAAATGATTACTGCAGGTTCCTTCTAGACAACTAAATGATTACTGCAGGTTCCTTCTAGACAACTAAATGATTACTGCAGGTTCCTTCTAGACAACTAAATGATTACTGCTGGTTCCTTCTAGACAACTAAACGATTACTGCTGGTTCCTTCTAGACAACTAAACGATTACTGCAGGTTCCTTCTAGACAACTAAATGATTACTGCAGGTTCCTTCTAGACAACTAAATGATTACAGCAGGTTCCTTCTAGACAACTAAATGATTACAGCAGGTTCCTTCTAGACAACTAAATGATTACAGCAGGTTCCTTCTAGACAACTAAATGATTACTGCAGGTTCCTTCTAGACAACTAAATGATTACTGCAGGTTCCTTCTAGACAACTAAATGAGTACAGCAGAGGGCTGAGGACACAGCCCTGGGGGACCCCTGCGTTGAGTCAGTGTGTGTGGGTGAACAGGGAGTACAGCAGAGGACTGAGTACACAGCCCTGGGGGACCCCTGTGTTAAGAGTCAGTTTGTGGATGAACAGGGAGTACAGGAGAGGGCTGAGGACACAGCCCTGAGGGACCCCTGTGTTAAGAGTCAGTTTGTGGATGAACAGGGAGTACAGGAGAGGGCTGAGGACACAGCCCTGAGGGACCCCTGTGTTAAGAGTCAGTTTGTGGGTGAACAGGGAGTACAGCAGAGGGCTGAGGACACAGCCCTGGGGGCCCCCTGTGTTAAGAGTCAGTGTGGAGGAGGTGTTGTTGCCAATCCTCACAGCCTGTGGTCTGCCCATCAGGAAGACCTCCCCTGTCATGTCTCATCCTTTTACTGTAAGTCAGGAAGACCTCTCATCCTGTCATGTCTCATCCTTTTACTATAAGTCAGGAAGACCTCTCATCCTGTCATGTCTCATCCTTTTACTATAAGTCAGGAAGACCTCTCATCCTGTCATGTCTCATCCTTTTACTGTAAGTCAGGAAGACCTCTCATCCTGTCATGTCTCATCCTTTTACTGTAAGTCAGGAAGACCTCCCTGTCATGTCTCATCCTTTTACTGTAAAGGCCGTCTGCCTTTCTATTCAGTGGATTTAAAAGCAAAGTCTACATTATAATAATGGAATTCTTCATTTGTCCTTAATGGAGTATTTTATGAATTATGTGAACTACTTCAAACTTTTTCAAAATGATCTGCTGTCCTCTCAAGACCATCCTCTCAATACTATCCACTCAATACCGTCCTCTCAATACTGTCCTCTCAATAGCGTCCTCTCAAGACCGTCCTCTCAGGACCTTCCTCTCAAGACCGTCCTCTCAATGTTGTACTCTCAATACCGTCCTCTCAATACCGTCCTCTCAAGACCGTCCTCTCAGGACCGTCCTCTCATGACCGTCCTCTCAATACCGTCCTCTCAATACCGTCCTCTCAATACCGTCCTCTCAAGACCGTTCCTTTCAATACCGTCCTCGCATGACCGTCCTCTCATGGTTGTCCTCTCATGGTTGTCCTCTCATGGTTGTCCTCTCATGGTTGTCCTCTCATGACCGTTCCTCTCAAAACTGTCCTCTCATTGTTGTGCTCTCATGACCGTCCTCTCATGACCGTCCTCTCATGACCGTCCTCTCATGACCGTCCTCTCATGACTGTCCTCTCATGACCGTCCTCTCATTGTTGTGCTCTCATGACCGTCCTCTCATGACCGTCCTCTCATGACCGTCCTCTCATGACCGTCCTCTCATGACCGTCCTCTCATTGTTGTTCTCTCATGACCGTCCTCTCATGACCGTCCTCTCATGACCGTCCTCTCATGACCGTCCTCTCATTGTTGTCCTCTCATGACCGTCCTCTCATGACCGTCCTCTCATGACCGTCCTCTCATGACCGTCCTCTCCTGAGTAGCACCATCTCTCATACTCTTTGAAAAATGTTTCCAAAAGGGACCTTTGTCTCCATTGGAGAACCCTTCTTGTTTCCAGATAGAACTGTAGAACCTTCTGTAGTAGGAGAACCCTTCTTGTTTCCAGATAGAACTGTAGAACCTTCTGTAGTAGGAGAACCCTTCTTGTTTCCAGATAGAACTGTAGAACCTTCTGTAGTAGGAGAACCCTTCTTGTTTCCAGATAGAACTGTAGAACCTTCTGTAGTAGGAGAACCCTTCTTGTTTCCAGATAGAACTGTAGAACCTTCTGTAGTAGGAGAACCCTTCTTGTTTCCATATAGAACTGTAGAACCTTCTGTAGTAGGGGAACCCAGAAGGGGTCTAACCTGGAAACAAAAAGGGTTCTCCTATGGGGACAGTCGAAGAAACCAATGAGGTTCTAGATAGCACATGTTTTTCTATGACATCACTCTCCAGTCACCTCACACCCCACTCTGTGTTAGTTCCCACCTGTCATTAGGGAAGTAGAGCTATATGATTGGATAGATGTTGTATGACCTCATCGATCAACACACCACATCCAATCACAAAGGGTTTCATATTGAGCTATAGGATTGGATAGATGTGGTATGACCTCATCAATCAACACACCACATCCAATCACAAACGGTTTCATATTGAGCTATATGATTGGATAGATGTTGTATGACCTCATCAATCAAAACACCACATCCAATCACAAAGTGTTTCATATTAAGCTATATGATTGGATAGATGTGGTATGACCTCATCAATCAACACACCACATCCAATCACAAACAGTTTCATATTGAGCTATATGATTGGATAGATGTGGTATGACCTCATCGATCAACACACCACATCCAATCACAAAGGGTTTCATATTGAGCTATATGATTGGAAAGATGTGGTTTGACCTGTAAGACAGGAACAGGAACAGGCTAGGGCAGAACAGTAATCCAGTGGGCTGTTTCCCTGTGTGCATCCCAAATGGCACCCTATTCCCTACATAGTGCACTACTTTAGACCAGGGGAGGCACCCTATTCCCTACATAGTGCACTACTTTAGACCAATTGAGATGCAGCCCACTGTCTCCGTAACACAACAGCTGTGGTCTCAGAGGTCTGAGACGAGGATCCTGTCTCAACGTGATACATAACTATTACCATCTCATCATGCTACCTACAGACAGGTACCGTGTTCCAAACAGCACCCGATTCCCTACGTTAGTGCACTACTTGAGACCAGAGCCCTATGGGAAATAGTGAGGGGTGGGGGCATTGATGGACGGGTGGACGGGTCCATTCTGTATGGTGTCGTCGCTGATGGGATCTCTCTAGGCAACAACAGGGAAGCAGGGAAACGAGGGCCAGAGGTCCATTTATCCAGATGCTGTTTACCACGAACACTGCAAGTGTTCTCCATGAGGAAGACATAGAAAACGTGGGCTGATTATGCTGTGGCGTAGCTTAGCATATATTCTATGGTTGTTGTTGACAGGGGTGTGTGTGTGTGTGTGTGTGTGTGTGTGTGTGTGTGTGTGTGTGTGTGTGTGTGTGTGTGTGTGTGTGTGTGTGTGTGTGTGTGTGTGTGTGTGTGTGTGTGTGTGTGTGTGTGTGTGTGTGTGTGTGTGTGTGTGTGTGTGTGTGTGTGTGTGTGTGACAGTTTGACATGCAGGGAAACAATGATTACATTCTTTCTCCATGGAGTCATGGCTAAATCCAGTGATCCCAGACGATGCTGGAGGGGGGCTCTATTGTCCGAGTCTCTGACTGACTGCTCCTGACCTTGTTTCTCTACAGAAACATACACGTGAATAAGACCTGGCTGAGAAATTAAACGAGACATTTTAACAAGAGTAACTCCACGCCATTGGTCTTTCACCCCAAAAAATCCTAAATTAAGTATCTAGGGTTTGTCAATTCTTCAAGTAAAATCTATGCCATACAGTTAGTCAGTACTGCGGGATACGTTTACTGCCTGGACTGAAGATGTAGATACTACTGTAGATAGTGTATAATGATGTGCATCTGCTGCTGGACTGTCAAAGTACCTTACAGTAGTGAATTATACTCTAATTCACAGTAAATTACAGTAGTGAATTATATTATTATTCCCAGTAAATTACAGTAGTGAATTTAGTGATAATTTACAGTAAATTACAGTAGTGAATTATATTATAATTCCCAGTAAATTATAGTAGTGAATTATATTATAATTCCCAGTAAATTACAGTAGTGAATTATATCATAATTCATGGTAAATTACAGTAGTGAATTATATTATTATTCCCAGTAAATTACAGTAGTGAATTATATCATAATTCATGGTAAATTACAGTAGTGAATTATATTATTATTCCCAGTAAATTACAGTAGTGAATTTAGTGATAATTTACAGTAAATTACAGTAGTGAATTATATCATAATTCATGGTAAATTACAGTAGTGAATTATATTATTATTCCCAGTAACATTTACATTTACATTTACATTTAAGTCATTTAGCAGACGCTCTTATCCAGAGCGACTTACAAATTGGTGCATTCACCTTATGACATCCAGTGGAACAGTCACTTTACAATAGTGCATCTAAATCTTAAGGGGGTGAGAGGGATTAGGCCAGAGGTGGATGAACGCAGTGCCCTTGTTTGGGTGTAGGGCCTGATCAGAGCCTGGAGGTACTGAGGTGCCGTTCCCCTCACAGCTCCGTAGGCAAGCACCATGGTCTTGTAGCGGATGCGAGCTTCAACTGGAAGCCAGTGGAGAGAGCGGAGGAGCGGGGTGACGGAGAGAACTTGGGAAGGTTGAACACCAGACGGGCTGCGGCGTTCTGGATGAGTTGTAGGGGTTTAATGGCACAGGCAGGGAGCCCAGCCAACAGCGAGTTGCAGTAATCCAGACGGGAGATGACAAGTGCCTGGATTAGACCTGCGCCGCTTCCTGTGTGAGGCAGGGTCGTACTCTGCGGATGTTGTAGAGCATGAACCTACAGGAACGGGCCACCGCCTTGATGTTAGTTGAGAACGACAGGGTGTTGTCCAGGATCACGCCAAGGTTCTTAGCGCTCTGGGAGGAGGACACAATGGAGTTGTCAACCGTGATGGCGAGATCATGGAACGGGCAGTCCTTCCCCGGGAGGAAGAGCAGCTCCGTCTTGCCGAGGTTCAGCTTGAGGTGGTGATCCGTCATCCACACTGATATGTCTGCCAGACATGCAGAGATGCGATTCGCCACCTGGTCATCAGAAGGGGGAAAGGAGAAGATTAATTGTGTGTCGTCTGCATAGCAATGATAGGAGAGACCATGTGAGGTTATGACAGAGCCAAGTGACTTGGTGTATAGCGAGAATAGGAGAGGGCCTAGAACAGAGCCCTGGGGACTAGGACGCAATCCAAGCGTGGGCCGCGCCGGAGATGCCCAACTCGGAGAGGGTGGAGAGGAGGATCTGATGGTTCACAGTATCGAAGGCAGCCGATAGATCTAGAAGGATGAGAGCAGAGGAGAGAGAGTTAGCTTTAGCAGTGCGGAGCGCCTCCGTGATACAGAGGAGAGCAGTCTCAGTTGAATGACTAGTCTTGAAACCTGACTGATTTGGATCAAGAAGGTCATTCAGAGAGAGATAGCGGGAGAGCTGGCCAAGTAGGTATGGTGTTCTTTGCATCCAAAGAACACCATACCTACTGTGAAGCATGGGGGTGGAATCGTCATGCTTTGTGGCTGCTTTTCTGCAAAGGGCCTAGGACAATTGATCCGTGTAAAGGAAAGAATGAATGTGGCCATGTATCGTGAGATTTTGAGTGAAAACCTCCTTCCATCAGCAAGGGCATTGAAGATTAAATGTGGCTGGGTCTTTCAGCATGACAATGATCCCAAACACACCGCCCGGGCAACGAAGGAGTGGCTTCGTAAGAAGCATTTGAAGGTCCTGGAGTGGCCTAGCCAATCTCCAGATCTCAACCCCATATAAAATCTTTGGAGGGAGTTGAAAGTCCATGTTGCCCAGCAACAGCCCCAAAACATCACTGCTCTAGAGGAATGGGCCAATATACCAGCAACAGTGTGTGAAAACCTTGTGAAGACTTACAGAAAACGTTTGACCTCTGTCATTGCCAACAAAGTTATATAACAAAGTATTGAGATAAACTTTTGTTATTGACCAAACTTATTTTCCACCATCGTTTGCAAATAAATTAGCAAATAAATTCATAAAAAATTCTACAATGTGATTTTCGGGATTTTTTCTTCTCATTTTGTCTGTCATAGTTGAAGTGTACCTATGATGAAAATTACAGGCCTCTCTCATCTTGTTAAGTGGGAGAACTTGCACAATTGGTGGCTGACGAAATACATTTTTGCCCCACTGTATGTATATATATATATTCGTCATCATGAACCGTAGTAGAAATGGGAAATATTGACATCATTTCAAAGTTCTGGGCAGAGATTGGGGAGCTCTGATTATGTTTAAAGAATATAACAATTCCTACATGTGTTCATTAACCAATTCAATTCAAATCACTCTGTTTCTAAGAATTTGTAAGATCCTTATTTGCATAAAATAGACAAGAGATCAGTCTATCAAAAGTTAGCCAATAGCATTTATTCTCGAGAGCGCTCCCCATAATACCATGGACATTAGTTTACATACCTCACATTTCGTCATAAATGTCCCTCCTCCTCTCAGATACAATGGCAATATAGTTCACAAGTCTTCTCACCTTGTCTGCCACCTGTTAAACAATCTACTACTAGCCCAAGGTCTCTCCCCTCCCTGGGTAGGGACAGAATGTCCTGTAAGGAATGTCAGTATAGCCCAAGGTCTCTCCCCTCCCTGGGTAGGGACAGAATGTCCTGTAAGGAATGTCAGTATAGCCCAAGGTCTCTCCCCTCCCTGGGTAGGGACAGAATGTCCTGTAAGGAATGTCAGTATAGCCCAAGGTCTCTCCCCTCCCTGGGTAGGGACAGAATGTCCTGTAAGGAATGTCAGTATAGCCCCAGGTCTCTCCCCTCCCCGGGTAGGGACAGAATGTCCTGTAAGGAACACAGTATTCCAGCCGGTCTGATGATAGCTCCATTCGTTTCAAACAAGGAACAGAAAGTCCTTGTTCTAACTCTTGACTAAAACTACACACATTATAATTCAGTATTATGATTATAATAAGATTCATACATTCACACAGTAACATAGTAGTATTCTGTTTAGTTATAGTTTTAAGTTAAATGTATACATCATTGAGTCATTATTCATTGAAATCCCATAAGAGATGAACAATAGGTTGATCTGAAATGACTGGGGGTTATGGCAGGGTGCTGTTGATCAGGTCCTCCAGACTGGACTCACGTTGGTCATCTAAAGTACATTTGTGTATCTCCACTAAAGTGTGTTACATTACAAACAGTAACATTTTCGCGAACCCCCCACTCCCCCTAACCTAATTCTCCTAACCTTTGTTGGTAGCTCTTCTAATCAGAAACATACATTCTCAATTCATTCTTCTTTGTTGTTATGATGCAACATGCAGCCTGGTCTCAGAGAAAGACGTTATAATACTATACATCATCTAAATTTATATGGTGTTGTACAACCGCTATTCCATTCGTAACGTAACCTAACGTCACGTAATGTATCATACTAAATGAAGGGGGGAAAAAATGTACGTACCAAATCCTACATATTGCCCTGAGGCCAGGTTGTTTCCTCAGGACACAATAAAACAAATGGGATCTCCCTGTTATTGGATTAAATAAACAGTTCAACAGAGGAGAGCGGCCATTCAAGGTGGTAATGAACAGACACACCCCCCTCTCTATCTGTGGTTAGTTGAGGCCTCAAGAGGGAGACAGAATCTGTGCCATTTGTCAACAACCGTTTTCAACCTCATAGAACACCAGTCTGCATAGAACACCAGTCTACATAGAACCCGGTCTACATAGAACCCAGACTACATAGAGCACCAGTCTACATAGAACACCAGTCTACATAGAACCCAGACTACATAGAGCACCAGTCTACATAGAACCCAGACTAAATAGAACACCAGTCTACATAGAACACCAGTCTACATAGAACCCAGACTACATAGAGCACCAGTCTACATAGAACCCAGACTAAATAGAACACCAGTCTGCATAGAACACCAGTCTACATAGAACCCGGTCTACATAGAACCCAGACTACATAGAGCACCAGTCTACATAGAACACCAGTCTACATAGAACCTAGACTACATAGAGCACCAGTCTACATAGAACCCAGACTAAATAGAACACCAGTCTACATAGAACACCAGTCTACATAGAACCCAGACTACATAGAGCACCAGTCTACATAGAACCCAGACTAAATAGAACACCAGACTACATAAAACACCAGTCTACATAGAACACCAGTCTACATAGAACCCAGACTACATAGAACACCAGTCTACATAAAACACCAGTCTACATATAACACCAGTTTACATAGAACCCAGGCTACATAGAGCACCAGTCTACATAGAACCCAGACTACATTAAGCACCAGTCTACATAGAACACCAGTCTACATAGAACACCAGTTTACATAGAACCCAGACTACATAGAACACCAGTCTACATAGAACCCGGTCTACATAGAACCCAGACTACATAGAGCACCAGTCTACATAGAACACCAGTCTACATAGAACCCAGACTACATAGAGCACCAGTCTACATAGAACCCAGACTAAATAGAACACCAGTCTACATAGAACACCAGTCTACATAGAACACCAGACTACATAAAACACCAGTCTACATAGAACACCAGACTACATAGAACAGCAGTCTACATATAACACCAGTCTACATATAACACCAGTCTACATAAAACACCAGTCTACATATAACACCAGTTTACATAGAACCCAGGCTACATAGAGCACCAGTCTACATAGAACCCAGACTACATTAAGCACCAGTCTACATAGAACACCAGTCTACATAGAACACCAGTTTACATAGAACCCAGACTACATAGAACACCAGTCTACATAGAACACCAGTCTACATAGAACACCAGTCTACATAGAACACCAGTCTACATAGAACACCAGTCTACATAGAACCCAGTCTACATAGAACACCAGTCTACATAGAACACCAGTCTACATAGAACCCAGTCTACATAGAACACCAGTCTACGTAGAACACCAGTCTACATAGAACCCAGTCTACATAGAACCCAGACTACATAGAACACCAGTTTACATAGAACCCAGACTACATAGAACACCAGTCTACATAGAACACCAGACTACATAGAACACCAGTCTACATAGAACACCAGTCTGCATAGAACACCAGTCTACATAGAACCCTGTCTACATATAACACCAGTCTACATAGAACCCAATCTACATAGAACACCAGTCTAAATAGAACCCAGTCTACATAGAACACCAGTCTACGTAGAACACCAGTCTACATAGAACCCAGTCTACATAGAACCCAGTCTACATAGAACACCAGTCTACATAGAACCCAGTCTACATAGAACCCAGACTACATAGAACACCAGTTTACATAGAACCCAGACTACATAGAACACCAGTCTACATAGAACACCAGACTACATAGAACACCAGTCTGCATAGAACACCAGTCTACATAGAACCCTGTCTACATATAACACCAGTCTACATAGAACCCAATCTACATAGAACACCAGTCTACATAGAACCCAGTCTACATAGAACACCAGTCTACGTAGAACACCAGTCTACGTAGAACACCAGTCTACGTAGAACACCAGTCTACATAGAACCCAGTCTACATAGAACCCAGTCTACATAGAACACCAGTCTACATAGAACACCAGTTTACATAGAACCCAGACTACATAGAACACCAGTCTACATAGAACCCAGTCTACATAGAACACCAGTCTACGTAGAACACCAGTCTACATAGAACCCAGTCTACATAGAACCCAGACTACATAGAACACCAGTTTACATAGAACCCAGACTACATAGAACACCAGTCTACATAGAACACCCGACTACATAGAACACCAGTCTACATAAAACACCAGTCTGCATAGAACACCAGTCTACATAGAACCCTGTCTACATATAACACCAGTTTACATAGAACCCAGTCTACATAGAACACCAGTCAACATAGAACCCAGTCTACATAGAATACCAGTCTACATAGAACCCAGTCTACATAGAGCCCAGACTAACGGCGTTACATTAAGAAACACAGAAACTTGGTGTTAAATGTTGTATTTATTTGTATATTAAAGAGTCACATTGACAAGTTATATCATCATAGCGTTCCCAAAAATACACTTCAAAGTATCTTGCAGTAAATGACTGTTTAAGTACATTACAAATAAAAACTCAAGAGAAGAAAATAGAAAAATGTAGAGAGAAAGAACAGCAAATTCAGCACGATCCTGGTCCACACAGCAAAACCATCAGAAAGCTAGAATGCTAGGTATCAGTCTAGACTCTAGAGGAACCATCAGAAAGCTAGATAGCTTGGTATCAGTCTAGAGGAACCATCAGAAAGCTAGCATGCTAGGTATCAGTCTAGAGGAACCATCAGAAATCTAGCTAGCTAGGTATCAGTCTAGAGGAACCATCAGAAAGCTAGCAAGCTTGGTATCAGTCTAGAGGAACCATCAGAAAGCCAGCTAGCTAGCTATCAGTCTAGAGGAACCATCAGAAAGCTAGCAAGCTTGGTATCAGTCTAGAGGAACCATCAGAAATCTAGCTAGCTAGGTATCAGTCTAGAGGAACCATCAGAAAGCTAGCAAGCTTGGTATCAGTCTAGAGGAACCATCAGAAAGCCAGCTAGCTAGCTATCAGTCTAGAGGAACCATCAGAAAGCCAGCTAGCTAGCTAGCTAGGTATCAGTCTAGAGGAACCATCAGAAAGTCAGATAGCTAGGTATCAGTCTAGAGCATCACACAGGTTGATGTTTCGTCTTCAGTTCAGTGTGGGACACAGAAGAAGCAGGCAGCAGTAGTCGTAGCATAAATAAGATATCAGCTCTTACGGTTTGTCTTCAGAACCATTTTTTAAAAACCGATAGAAACAGAACGATTCTTGTATGTTGTGAGATATTTAAAACAATAGACAGACAACATGATCAAATGAATTAATAGTACGAGAACTAGGTGGACCAACTTTTGTTTTGCAACAACAACCTTTTTAGTCAGAGAGTCTTAATTTCACAGCTACCTAAATAATCCAAACGGAAAAAAAACATCTGTGTTGACTATTCCTTGAATAAGCCAATCAGAAGCTTCCTCTTACCGGTCCGTTAAACCGTTAAACCGTTACCAATCTTGTGTTAGAACACGTCAAAGATCCTGAGACGACACAGTTCTAGAAAACTGAGCTAAATATAGAACACAGATCTCTTTCTTTACAACAACAACAAAAAAAAATTGGGGGGAGGTGAACTTGGGGATACAAACCCCCCCCCCCTCCACACAACTGGAATTCCAGATCTTTATTAGTATGTGTTCCATTTAATAACAAATATGAAAAGATAATACAAGCATGGCCACAGTAATATACCACCATGAAATGAGAAGCAACAGACGTCACACATCCTCAGGAAAAAAAAAGAGAATCCCATCTAAAGTGTAAACACAAATACATTATAGAAAACAAAACGGTATAAACATGTTCCCGTAGAAACAGATAAAGTAACTGTGGTGGTGAATTCTAGCAACAACAAAAGAGTCCCATTGTAAATGTGTGGATCCAGGCTTGCTAGGTTGGTGTGTTAGTAGGCCTGTCATATAGCAGGGGATCTGCACCTCAAGGCTTAACACACAACAGCTATTGTTCAACCTGGTACACGTTGACCAGGATGAAATCACAGCATGAAATAGAAGCACTAATTAACACAATATTGTTATGGAAATCATGATTTAAAAGTACATTTTGTTAAATATCAGTGATTTTAGTAGCTTTAAAAAAAAAGATGACAGATTGTCTATACATTCTCTTTATATAATCATGAAAACCATAGATAGATAAATAGATAGATTCAAGGCTATTATTTTTATTTATTTTTAAATATGCATTTTGGCATCTAAAGCATTCGATAATATTAAGACTAAGAACAACAAGTTATATTAACAATAGATTTTGAGGCTGTTTGTGTATCACGACACAAATCTACTCCGTCCATTATACAAAAGGAACCAGGACAGACTTACTTTGAGCAACAGCACAAATCCACATGATAAAAACATCACATTTCTTGCTCACGGCAGGCAGGGAAATTAAATACATTTTAAAAAATCAAATCAAATTTTTAAATCATTTACGTAATTACCAGAAATTCACAAAATGCCCGCATTTGGAATAAAAAATAAAAAATACATATTCATTTGATCTCTTCGAAAGGAGAAGAAGTTGAGACGGTGAATGATGTCATATATTGCTCCCATTGTAAAGCTCTCTTTGGGGGGGGGGTGTTTATGTAAACGACAGACATGGTATAAGGATGTGTTATAGAAACTACTTGTATTTAGAACCCACAGCTCTTTTAGATGGCAAACTCCTTCTCTATAGTAACAATCACCTGTCCAATAGACCTCTATAGTAACAATCACCTGTCCAATAGACCTCTATAGTAACAATCACCTGTCCAATAGACCTCTATAGTAACAATCACCTGTCCAATAGACCTCTATAGTAACAAATACCTGTCCCATAGACCTCTATAGTAACATATACCTGTCCCATAGACCTCTATAGTAACATTCACCCATCCAATAGACCTCTATAGTAACAAATACCTGTCCCATAGACCTCTATAGTAACATTCACCCATCCAATAGACCTCTATAGTAACAAATACCTGTCCCATAGACCTCTATAGTAACATTCACCCATCCAATAGACCTCTATAGTAACAAATACCTGTCCCATAGACCTCTATAGTAACATTCACCCATCCAATAGACCTCTATAGTAACAAATACCTGTCCAATAGACCTCTATAGTAACAAATACCTGTCCCATAGACCTCTATAGTAACAAATACCTGTCCCATAGACCTCTATAGTAACATATACCTGTCCCATAGACCTCTATAGTAACATTCACCCATCCAATAGACCTCTATAGTAACAAATACCTGTCCCATAGACCTCTATAGTAACATTCACCCATCCAATAGACCTCTATAGTAACAAATACCTGTCCAATAGACCTCTATAGTAACAAATACCTGTCCCATAGACCTCTATAGTAACAAATACCTGTCCCATAGACCTCTATAGTAACAAATACCTGTCCCATAGACCTCTATAGTAACAAATAAGTCGCTCTGGATAAGAGCGTCTGCTAAATGACTTAAATGTAAATGTAAATACCTGTCCAATAGATCTCTATAGTAACATTCACCCATCCAATAGACCTCTATAGTAACAAATACCTGTCCCATAGACCTCTATAGTAACAAATACCTGTCCCATAGACCTCTATAGTAACAAATACCTGTCCCATAGACCTCTATAGTAACAAATACCTGTCCAATAGACCTCTATAGTAACATATACCTGTCCAATAGACCTCTATAGTAACATATACCTGTCCCATAGACCTCTATAGTAACGTCCAATAGACCTCTATAGTAACAAATACCTGTCCCATAGACCTCTATAGTAACGTCCAATAGACCTCTATAGTAACAAATACCTGTCCCATAGACCTCTATAGTAACGTCCAATAGACCTCTATAGTAACATATACCTGTCCCATAGACCTCTATAGTAACGTCCAATAGACCTCTATAGTAACATATACCTGTCCAATAGACCTCTATAGTAACATTCAGGTGATTAACAGTGGATAGATCGACAGGCTAGGTCCCAGATGGCACCCTATTCCCTACATAGTGCACTACTTTAGATCAGGGCCCTATTCCCTACATAGTGCACTACTTTAGACCAGAGCCCTATTCCCTATATAGTGCACTACTTTAGATCAGGGCCCTATTCCCTATATAGTGCACTACTTTAGATCAGGGCCCTATTCCCTATATAGAGCACTACTTTAGACCAGGGTCATATATAGTACACTACTTTAGACCAGAGCCCTATTCCCTACATAGTACACTACTTTAGACCAGGGCCCTATTCCCTATATAGTGCACTACTTTAGATCAGAGCCCTATTCCCTACATAGTACACTACTTTAGACCAGAGCCCTATTCCCTATATAGTGCACTACTTTAGACCAGGGCCCTATTCCCTACATAGTGCACTACTTTAGACCAGGGCCCTATTCCCTACATAGTGCACTACTTTAGATTACGTCTATTTAAACAGGTTTACTGTCAGTTAAACAAACAAACAATGTAATCCAGCGAACATCTCATATATTAACTCAGATCTCATGTCTGAAGTCTTGGTCTTTAGGAGAGACGGTCGTCTGCACTGACGACTAAGGGCAACGCAGTCACATTACATGACTTACACCCTGCTGGTTCTGTTTTCCCTTAAAGCCACACCTTAAATCTGACCTCTCTGATATCAACCATAATCACACCTTAAACCTGACATCAGCCATAATCACACCTTAAATCTGACATCAGCCATAATCACACCTTAAATCTGATATCAGCCATAATCACACCTTAAATCTGACATCAGCCATAATCACACCTTAAATCTGATATCAGCCATAATCACACCTTAAATCTGACATCAGCCATAATCACACCTTAAATCTGATATCAGCCATAATCACACCTTAAATCTGACATCAGCCATAATCACACCTTAAACCTGATATCAGCCATAATCACACCTTAAATCTGATATCAGCCATAATCACACCTTAAATCTGACCTCTCTGATATCAGCCATAATCACACCTTAAATCTGACCTCTCTGATATCAGCCATAATCACACCTTAAATCTGACCCCTCTGATATCAGCCATAATCACACCTTAAACCTGACCTCTCTGATATCAGCCATAATCACACCTTAAACCGGACCCCTCTGATATCAGCCATAATCACACCTTAAATCTGACCTCTCTGATATCAGCCATAATCACACCTTAAATCTGATATCAGCCATAATCACACCTTAAACCTGACATCAGCCATAATCACACCTTAAATCTGACATCAGCCATAATCACACCTTAAACCTGACCTCTCTGATATCAGCCATAATCACACCTTAAATCTGACCTCTCTGATATCAGCCATAATCACACCTTAAATCTGACCTCTCTGATATCAGCCATAATCACACCTTAAATCTGACCCATTTTACAGGTGTAGGATCTTAATTTGATCACCATGTTTCAGGAGAACTTTCCTGCATTTAAAATGTGTCGTGTATTTTAGGTTTAAAATTTATTTTGATGTTTGTAATTTCCACTTAGAAATGTCAGACTTTATTTTCCCTTATTTTATATATTGATGTATTAACCTGCCCAAAAATTACCATACATTATAATCCATATAATAATTAAAACATTTCCTGTTGATGCAGGATTATTTTCCCTGCTGTAGCCAACTGGCTCAAATTAAGATCCTACATCTGTACATCAGCCATATTGCATCTCAAAAGTTCAATCAAAGCCAAAGTGGGCTCAGACAATGTCACTGGTGCTTTAAGGCTGTTCTATTCCGTCACAGTCCCTCAATACTGCTCACTGACAGTAAAGCACCCAGAGTCAAACCTGCCATCTTTCCATCAGAAAGAAGAAGATTAAACTAAGAAATAAACACCGAATTCACTCAAAACTAAGGTTCCTTTCCCTGGTTGAGGTGTTGTCTCTCGACCTCTCCCAGACCCCAACATGGAGGAAACATCACGTTCTTCTCTGGTTGAGGTGTTGTCTCTCGACCTCTCCCAGACCCCAACATGGAGGAAACATCACGTTCTTCTCTGGTTGAGGTGTTGTCTCTCGACCTCTCCCAGACCCAAACATGGAGGAAACATCACATGTTGTTCCCTGGTTGAGGTGTTGTCTCTCGACCTCTCCCAGACCCAAACATGGAGGAAACATCACGTTCTTCTCTGGTTGAGGTGTTGTCTCTCGACCTCTCCCAGACCCCAACATGGAGGAAACATCACATGTGCTTCCCTTCCAGTGTTTCACGCTTCACTTCTCCTCAATCGTCATCAGCCATCTTTTTGGCATTTAAAATGTTCCTTCCTCAGAACAAATACAGAAAAACTCTACGAAAAACAAACAACGTCAGATTACCAAGATCAAATGAACCGTAGAAACATTCTGGATACGGTTAATAAGGGTTACATTTCTCGTGTGTGTGTGTGTGTGTGTGTGTGTGTGTGTGTGTGTGTGTGTGTGTGTGTGTGTGTGTGTGTGTGTGTGTGTGTGTGTGTGTGTGTATCCGACTGACCATACATATAGCCCAACAACAACAACAACCCCCACCACCCACTCTCTCACCAGGAGAGGTGGATTCTGAGGTGACTAACGGACTCAGTTGTGTTTCTTCACTGAACAGTCCGTCGTTGTGTCGCGGTGTTTGTCTCGCGGGCTGAAGTCAGGGCAGAAGCCGTTGGTCTGAGGCTTGGCGTTGGGCGTGGCGTTGGGCTGGTGAGGACAGCCGTTACGGCCTGTATTGTCTGTGGACAGGTAGTCCTCACTGAAGTTTGGGTGATGCTCTGCAAAGCTCCTGAACTTGCCTGTTACCGCCACAGGGGGGCGCCACACATAATGGTAAAGGTTATTTCAAGCAAGTTAAATACAGTAACCTACAATTAACACACTAGAAAAACAAGTGCATGTTTACAAAGATAGGTACACTCCTAATATTTACAAATGAACTAGAGATTACAGACACAACATAACTGTGGGTAGCCTAGTGGTTAGAGTGTTGGACTAGTAACCAGAAGGTTGCAAGTTCAAACCCCAGACCTGACAAGGTACAAATCTGTCGCTCTGCCCCTGAACAGGCAGTTAACCCACTGTTCCTAGACAGTCATTGAAAATAAGAATTTGTTCTTAACTGACTTGCCTGGTTAAATAAAGGTTCCGAAATCACCCCAGGCGTATACTCCCACGAGCAGCTAAACAAGAAGACAAGTACAAGCTAGGAAGACAAGTCGTTTCTTACCAAAGGTGAGTTTCCCCGTGTCCTCTGTGTCGATAGCAGTGAAGAGACGTGAGACGTCGAGGTCAGCCACTCCTAACGCCGTCTTTAGGATGCAGGCCAACTCAGCCACTGTGATCGCACCGTCCTCCTCCGCCTCAAACATCTGGGATATATGCAAATAATAACTAACACACATTAGATGACCCCTGACCCCTTTCACATCTCACTCACACCCATTGAGCCGGCTGGGCCCTCAGACCATCTGTTAAAATCGACACGGTCTACAACTCACACCATGGGTCATTAGTACGTCCTCTCAAATGGAAACTGGCAGAAATATCAGTGGTCGTAGGCCCTCTGAAAGACACCTTGACAGAGCATGAAACCAGAGCTGGAGCAGAAAACGTACCCTGAAGGCCAGTTTCATGGTCTCCAGAGTTTTAGCAGGTCTGCATACAACCGATAAGGCGATGACATATTCTCTGATGTCTATCACGTTGTCTTCCTGCTGGAGGAGAAGAGAGACGAACAGAGTGAAGAGTTACTGGTTAGAAGGAATCTGGCAAAGCACATGTCTAAACCTAATGTCTGAATCTAATGTCTGAATCTAATGTCTGAATCTAATGTCTAATGTCTGAATCTAATGTCTGAATCTAATGTCTGAATCTAATGTCTGAATCTAATGTCTGAATCTAATGTCTGAATCTAATGTCTGAATCTAATGTCTAATGTCTGAATCTAATGTCTGAATCTAATGTCTGAATCTAATGTCTGAATCTAATGTCTGAATCTAATGTCTAATGTCTAAATCTAATGTCTGAATCTAATGTCTGAATCTAATGTCTGAATCTAATGTCTGAATCTAATGTCTAATGTCTGAATCTAATGTCTGAATCTAATGTCTAATGTCTGAATCTAATGTCTAATGTCTGAATCTAATGTCTGAATCTAATGTCTGAATCTAATGTCTGAATCTAATGTCTAATGTCTGAATCTAATGTCTGAATCTAATGTCTAATGTCTGAATCTAATGTCTAAATCTAATGTCTGAATCTAATGTCTGAATCTAATGTCTGAATCTAATGTCTGAATCTAATGTCTAATGTCTGAATCTAATGTCTGAATCTAATGTCTGAATCTAATGTCTGAATCTAATGTCTAAATCTAATGTCTGAATCTAATGTCTGAATCTAATGTCTGAATCTAATGTCTGAATCTAATGTCTGAATCTAATGTCTGAATCTAATGTCTAATGTCTGAATCTAATGTCTAATGTCTGAATCTAATGTCTGAATCTAATGTCTGAATCTAATGTCTAATGTCTGAATCTAATGTCTAATGTCTGAATCTAATGTCTGAATCTAATGTCTGAATCTAATGTCTGAATCTAATGTCTGAATCGAATGTCTGAATCTAATGTCTAAATCTAATGTCTGAATCTAATGTCTAATGTCTGAATCTAATGTCTAATGTCTGAATCTAATGTCTAAATCTAATGTCTAAATCTAATGTCTGAATCTAATGTCTGAATCTAATGTCTGAATCTAATGTCTGAATCTAATGTCTGAATCTAATGTCTAAATCTAATGTCTAATGTCTGAATCTAATGTCTGAATCTAATGTCTGAATCTAATGTCTGAATCTAATGTCTAATGTCTGAATCTAATGTCTGAATCTAATGTCTGAATCTAATGTCTGAATCTAATGTCTGAATCTAATGTCTAATGTCTGAATCTAATGTCTAATGTCTGAATCTAATGTCTGAATCTAATGTCTAATGTCTGAATCTAATGTCCGAATCTAATGTCTAAATCTAATGTCTGAATCTAATGTCTGAATCTAATGTCTGAATCTAATGTCTGAATCTAATGTCTGAATCTAATGTCTAATGTCTGAATCTAATGTCTGAATCTAATGTCTGAATCTAATGTCTGAATCTAGTGTCTGAATCTAGTGTCTGAATCTAATGTCTAATGTCTGAATCTAATGTCTAATGTCTGAATCTAATGTCTAATGTCTGAATCTAATGTCTGAATCTAATGTCTAATGTCTGAATCTAATGTCTAATGTCTGAATCTAATGTCTAATGTCTGAATCTAATGTCTAAATCTAATGTCTAAATCTAATGTCTGAATCTAATGTCTGAATCTAATGTCTGAATCTAATGTCTGAATCTAATGTCTGAATCTAATGTCTAAATCTAATGTCTAATGTCTGAATCTAATGTCTGAATCTAATGTCTGAATCTAATGTCTGAATCTAATGTCTAATGTCTGAATCTAATGTCTGAATCTAATGTCTGAATCTAATGTCTAATGTCTGAATCTAATGTCTAATGTCTGAATCTAATGTCTAAATCTAATGTCTGAATCTAATGTCTAATGTCTGAATCTAATGTCTGAATCTAATGTCTGAATCTAATGTCTGAATCTAATGTCTGAATCTAATGTCTAATGTCTGAATCTAATGTCTAATGTCTGAATCTAATGTCTGAATCTAATGTCTAATGTCTGAATCTAATGTCTGAATCTAATGTCTGAATCTAATGTCTGAATCTAATGTCTAAATCTAATGTCTGAATCTAATGTCTGAATCTAATGTCCGAATCTAATGTCTGAATCTAATGTCTGAATCTAATGTCCGAATCTAATGTCTAAATCTAATGTCTGAATCTAATGTCTGAATCTAATGTCTGAATCTAATGTCTGAATCTAATGTCTGAATCTAATGTCTAATGTCTGAATCTAATGTCTGAATCTAATGTCTGAATCTAATGTCTGAATCTAGTGTCTGAATCTAGTGTCTGAATCTAATGTCTAATGTCTGAATCTAATGTCTAATGTCTGAATCTAATGTCTAATGTCTGAATCTAATGTCTGAATCTAATGTCTAATGTCTGAATCTAATGTCTAATGTCTGAATCTAATGTCTGAATCTAATGTCTGAATCTAATGTCTAATGTCTGAATCTAATGTCTGAATCTAATGTCTAATGTCTGAATCTAATGTCTAAATCTAATGTCTGAATCTAATGTCTGAATCTAATGTCTAATGTCTGAATCTAATGTCTGAATCTAATGTCTGAATCTAATGTCTAAATCTAATGTCTGAATCTAATGTCTGAATCTAATGTCTGAATCTAATGTCTGAATCTAATGTCTGAATCTAATGTCTAATGTCTGAATCTAATGTCTAATGTCTGAATCTAATGTCTGAATCTAATGTCTAATGTCTGAATCTAATGTCTAATGTCTAAATCTAATGTCTAATGTCTGAATCTAATGTCTAATGTCTAAATCTAATGTCTGAATCTAATGTCTGAATCTAATGTCTGAATCTAATGTCTAAATCTAATGTCTGAATCTAATGTCTAATGTCTGAATCTAATATCTGAATCTAATGTCTAATGTCTGAATCTAATGTCTAATGTCTGAATCTAATGTCTAATGTCTGAATCTAATGTCTAATGTCTGAATCTAATGTCTGAATCTAATGTCTAATGTCTGAATCTAATGTCTAATGTCTGAATCTAATGTCTGAATCTAATGTCTGAATCTAATGTCTGAATCTAATGTCTAATGTCTGAATCTAATGTCTGAATCTAATGTCTAATGTCTGAATCTAATGTCTAAATCTAATGTCTGAATCTAATGTCTGAATCTAATGTCTGAATCTAATGTCTAATGTCTGAATCTAATGTCTGAATCTAATGTCTGAATCTAATGTCTAAATCTAATGTCTGAATCTAATGTCTGAATCTAATGTCTGAATCTAATGTCTGAATCTAATGTCTGAATCTAATGTCTGAATCTAATGTCTAATGTCTGAATCTAATGTCTAATGTCTAATGTCTGAATCTAATGTCTGGAATCTAATGTCTAATGTCTGAATCTAATGTCTAATGTCTAAATCTAATGTCTAATGTCTGAATCTAATGTCTAATGTCTAAATCTAATGTCTGAATCTAATGTCTGAATCTAATGTATGAATCTAATGTCTAATGTCTAAATCTAATGTCTGAATCTAATGTCTAATGTCTGAATCTAATATCTGAATCTAATGTCTAATGTCTGAATCTAATGTCTAATGTCTGAATCTAATGTCTGAATCTAATGTCTGAATCTAATGTCTGAATCTAATGTCTAAATCTAATGTCTGAATCTAATGTCTAATGTCTGAATCTAATGTCTGAATCTAATGTCTGAATCTAATGTCTGAATCTAATGTCTGAATCTAATGTCTAATGTCTGAATCTAATGTCTAATGTCTGAATCTAATGTCTGAATCTAATGTCTAATGTCTGAATCTAATGTCTGAATCTAATGTCTGAATCTAATGTCTGAATCTAATGTCTAAATCTAATGTCTGAATCTAATGTCTGAATCTAATGTCCGAATCTAATGTCTGAATCTAATGTCTGAATCTAATGTCCGAATCTAATGTCTAAATCTAATGTCTGAATCTAATGTCTGAATCTAATGTCTGAATCTAATGTCTGAATCTAATGTCTAATGTCTGAATCTAATGTCTGAATCTAATGTCTGAATCTAATGTCTGAATCTAATGTCTGAATCTAATGTCTGAATCTAATGTCTGAATCTAATGTCTGAATCTAGTGTCTGAATCTAGTGTCTGAATCTAATGTCTAATGTCTGAATCTAATGTCTAATGTCTGAATCTAATGTCTAATGTCTGAATCTAATGTCTGAATCTAATGTCTAATGTCTGAATCTAATGTCTAATGTCTGAATCTAATGTCTGAATCTAATGTCTGAATCTAATGTCTAATGTCTGAATCTAATGTCTGAATCTAATGTCTAATGTCTGAATCTAATGTCTAAATCTAATGTCTGAATCTAATGTCTGAATCTAATGTCTAATGTCTGAATCTAATGTCTGAATCTAATGTCTGAATCTAATGTCTAAATCTAATGTCTGAATCTAATGTCTGAATCTAATGTCTGAATCTAATGTCTGAATCTAATGTCTGAATCTAATGTCTAATGTCTGAATCTAATGTCTAATGTCTGAATCTAATGTCTGAATCTAATGTCTAATGTCTGAATCTAATGTCTAATGTCTAAATCTAATGTCTAATGTCTGAATCTAATGTCTAATGTCTAAATCTAATGTCTGAATCTAATGTCTGAATCTAATGTCTGAATCTAATGTCTAAATCTAATGTCTGAATCTAATGTCTAATGTCTGAATCTAATATCTGAATCTAATGTCTAATGTCTGAATCTAATGTCTAATGTCTGAATCTAATGTCTAATGTCTGAATCTAATGTCTAATGTCTGAATCTAATGTCTAATGTCTGAATCTAATGTCTGAATCTAATGTCTGAATCTAATGTCTGAATCTAATGTCTAATGTCTGAATCTAATGTCTGAATCTAATGTCTAATGTCTGAATCTAATGTCTAAATCTAATGTCTGAATCTAATGTCTGAATCTAATGTCTGAATCTAATGTCTAATGTCTGAATCTAATGTCTGAATCTAATGTCTGAATCTAATGTCTAAATCTAATGTCTGAATCTAATGTCTGAATCTAATGTCTGAATCTAATGTCTGAATCTAATGTCTGAATCTAATGTCTGAATCTAATGTCTGAATCTAATGTCTAATGTCTGAATCTAATGTCTAATGTCTGAATCTAATGTCTGAATCTAATGTCTAATGTCTGAATCTAATGTCTAATGTCTAAATCTAATGTCTAATGTCTGAATCTAATGTCTAATGTCTAAATCTAATGTCTGAATCTAATGTCTGAATCTAATGTATGAATCTAATGTCTAATGTCTAAATCTAATGTCTGAATCTAATGTCTAATGTCTGAATCTAATATCTGAATCTAATGTCTAATGTCTGAATCTAATGTCTAATGTCTGAATCTAATGTCTGAATCTAATGTCTGAATCTAATGTCTGAATCTAATGTCTGAATCTAATATCTGAAACTAATGTCTAAATCTAATGTCTGAATCTAATGTCTGAATCTAATGTCTGAATCTAATGTCTGAATCTAATGTCTGAATCTAATGTCTAAATCTAATGTCTAAATCTAATGTCTGAATCTAATGTCTGAATCTAATGTCTAATGTCTGAATCTAATGTCTGAATCTAATGTCTAAATCTAATGTCTAAA
Organism: Oncorhynchus gorbuscha; assembly: GCF_021184085.1. Taxonomy (NCBI): domain Eukaryota; kingdom Metazoa; phylum Chordata; class Actinopteri; order Salmoniformes; family Salmonidae; genus Oncorhynchus; species Oncorhynchus gorbuscha. The sequence continues at coordinate 73,607 of NW_025747012.1, forward strand.
TCTAATGTCTAATGTCTGAATCTAATGTCTAATGTCTGAATCTAATGTCTGAATCTAATGTCTGAATCTAATGTCTGAATCTAGTGTATAATGTCTGAATCTAATGTCTGAATCTAATGTCTAATGTCTGAATCTAATGTCTGAATCTAATGTCTGAATCTCTGAATCTAATGTCTGTCTGAATCTAATGTCTGAATCTAATCTATCTAATGTCTGAATCTAATGTCTAATGTCTGAATCTAATGTCTGAATCTAATGTCTGAATCTAATGTCTGAATTCTAATGTCTGAATCTAATGTCTGAATCTAGTGTCTGAATCTATGTCTGAATCTAATGTCTAATGTCTGAATCTAATGTCTAATGTCTGAATCTAATGTCTAATGTCTGAATCTAATGTCTGAATCTAATGTCTAATGTCTGAATCTAATGTCTAATGTCTGAATCTAATGTCTGAATCTAATGTCTGAATCTAATGTCTGAATCTAATGTCTAATGTCTGAATCTAATGTCTAATGTCTGAATCTAATGTCTAATGTCTGAATCTAATGTCTAATGTCTGAATCTAATGTCTGAATCTAATGTCTAATGTCTGAATCTAATGTCTGAATCTAATGTCTGAATCTAATGTCTGAATCTAATGTCTGAATCTAATGTCTAATGTCTAAATCTAATGTCTAATGTCTGAATCTAATGTCTGAATCTAATGTCTAATGTCTGAATCTAATGTCTAATGTGTCTGAATCTAATGTCTAATGAATCTAAATCTAATGTCTGAATCTAATGTCTGAATCTAATGTATGAATCTAATGTCTAATGTCTGAATCTAATGTCTGAATCTAATGTCTAATGTCTGAATCTAATATCTGAATCTAATGTCTAATGTCTGAATCTAATGTCTAATGTCTGAATCTAATGTCTGAATCTAATGTCTGAATCTAATGTCTGAATCTAATGTCTAAATCTAATGTCTGAATCTAATGTCTAATGTCTGAATCTAATGTCTGAATCTAATGTCTGAATCTAATGTCTGAATCTAATGTCTGAATCTAATGTCTAATGTCTGAATCTAATGTCTAATGTCTGAATCTAATGTCTGAATCTAATGTCTAATGTCTGAATCTAATGTCTGAATCTAATGTCTGAATCTAATGTCTGAATCTAATGTCTAAATCTAATGTCTGAATCTAATGTCTGAATCTAATGTCCGAATCTAATGTCTGAATCTAATGTCTGAATCTAATGTCCGAATCTAATGTCTAAATCTAATGTCTGAA